>NC_051181.1:144460896-144552184 GCF_013339695.2 Rhipicephalus sanguineus | reverse complement strand
ACCTTGGAGGCCACCTCCGACTGTACCAGCTGCCGGTTGGGGCCATCGCCTTTCTTGTGCAACCTGCCACCAGGGGACCATACACACACTCTACAAGAGCTAACGAGTGACTGATTCACGCGTTTAAACGTGACTGCAACTAAACTTTGGACTGCATAAAAAGTGCAGTTTTTAGATAGCACAAATATACAAAAGTCTTCTTGTAATGAAAAATTTTACATCTGAAAGGCAAGTGGATGAGTTACAAAAACAATACAAAAGCAAATGGTTTCAATACCAAAATTTTATAAACCACCACTACTGCTGCTTAATGAAAATGGCACATAAACTTGAACGTTACGAAACAGTGCAGCACCTGGGCACAACATTCGAAATCTGGCAGTGCCAGCAGCATGGCAAAAATTTCGGAGGCAATGTTTAGGATTTGAATTCTGTGAGCTAATCGGAAGGTGCATGCATCATCTACGGTGCTATTTAACATCTGTTAATAAGTGCATTCAATTGAAGAACTATTCTTTGCACGTATTTTGGATGGCTGGCATTCTTATATATAAACGGAGTAGTAAAAGCCATTCCCTTTATCACCAAGAGCACTTCAAGCACCACAGTATAATAAGCAACATTCTAAAAACAGTTATATAATAGATTAGATGCTATGCAGTGCTAACCACTGCAACAATACAATAAATTTGAGACAACCAAACCGCTCTGAAAGCTTTACCCCCAGGAACTACGAGTTCCCTGGAAGGCAGAACAAAATACATACATATTCAGACATTGTCCATCAAATAGAAGCAAACACAAAACACAGAAAATATGCCCACATCTTGTTTGCACATTAATGCCACGGAGGCAAAACTACACTAACCTACAGCAGGAAGTAGCCAATATACTTTCTAAAGAATTGGGTGCAGGTTCTCGACCTTAAGAAGTTACCAATTTGTCTTGACCTTTTGCACTTACTTTGAATAGGAGTCGAACAGCTGGATTCCCATCGCATTTACAAGCTTTGCCAACTTGATAAGGAAGTCCACATCTTCTCCCTGAAGAGGGGAGGGAGGGTAGATGAAGTTGAAAGCACTTTCTCTCTCTGACAAACACACGCACAAAAAGAAGTACCGTATAAACGTGTGTAAGGGCCGCACCCCGTTTTTTTGAAGTGCATATTCTAAAAAAAAAAAAAAAAATCCGCGTAAGGGCCGCACCCACACTTTCCTCAACCAATACGTATTCAAAATGCGTGCGCGCGTAAGCTTCTAGGCGTAGTCGATAGATGGTGCAAGAAAACGCAACCATCATCATCGTCACCAAAGTATGTATATACCGTATTTACTCGATTCTACCGCGCCCTCGATTGTAACGCGCACCCGTTTTTCGCGACCAAAAAAAAAAAAAAGTAATACATCCATTGTAACGCGCACCCATTTTTCGTGAGAGAAAAGAACAAAAACAGTACGTAGGAGTCAAACCTCGCACATTCAGAAGAACAAGTATTTGGGTTTTAAAGAACTAAAGTTTCGAAAAAGTGAAACACAAAGTCAAAAAGCGGGCCTTGCCGCTAAAGCTGTCACCACTACGGCGGCGAAACGAGTCGTGTAATGAATCAGTCCTCGTCGCTGTCAACGCTCTGATTTCGGGAAACCGGCCCTGCTTTGGTCCACTGAAACCTTTTCGTGAAGCTTTGCCGTAAAAAATCTTCTGCTTCTGTTTGCGCCAGTCTCGCACGCACGTTTCGGGAACTCCGAACGACCGCATGCGGCCCGATTTTCGTCCGTCTCGGCACATGTAATAACTATTCTTTTAAATGCGGCATCGTGGTGCACTCGTCGAGTATTTGGAGTCTGCACTTCCATACCGTCGATGCGAACGCAGAACGGGATGACAATCTCCTCAGCACACGTACGAACTGAAACAATAAGCAGAAATGGCCGAGGCGCGTAGGAGGCGGCCATTTTGAAATGCCGGTATATATTTTTTGGATTTTATTTGTGTTAAGATGTTCGTGAAGTGGGCTAAAAAATTTTAACTTTTTTATTAGTATTCATAGACTCGCCAACTAAAGGTTAAAGCAGGATTTTATCTTTAGCTTCTCACATCTCTATACAAACGTGCTATCGGCGCTATATATCGGCATTAGCATCACCAACTTTGGCATGGCGTTCGCGTTGTTTGGTTTGTGCAGTTCAGCCAGCCATTTGCTGTAGTTTTCTGGACTGTTCGATGACCTTCGTGCTAGCTTGTTTTCTACACAGCGTTCATGTTTTGGCAAGATGGGCAAGTACCTGAATAGCTACACTGCTGGCTATAAGTTGAAGGTGATCGAGTATGCTCTCGAGCATGGGAAACGTGCCGCCGGCAGAAAATTCGACGTTGACGAGAAGTGTGTTCGACGTTGGTGTGCTCAAAAAGAAGCCTTGCGAAACACCAACAGCACTAAGCGCGCTTTCCGAGGAGAGCAGTGCAAGTTTCCCGATTTGGAAGAAGACTTGCTCCGCTATGTGACTGAAGTGCAGAATGATGGTCTTGCAATCACAACGGACATGCTGCGTGTGAAGGGACTAGCCTTGGTGACTGTACTTGGGTGGATCCTATCTGCGTGGAGCTCGGTGTCGACGGACATTGTGTCCCGAAGTTTTAAAGTCGCCGGGATATCTAACAGCTTGGATGGCACGGAGGATGACTGCTTGTGGGGTGACGGCGCTTCGCAGCACACCATCTCATCTCGGACTCCAAGTCTGAGGACTCGCCGAGTGACGACGATTGAGCACGTATGTTGCAAGAAATGTCGTATACTGCAATAAACGCTCTTCGTTCGCTAACTGGTGCGTTTTTACTTTTAAAAAAATGTCGCATGTATGGGCCGCACCCTGAAAATAGGCCCTCATTTCTTGAAAAAAAAAAGTGCGGCCCTTACACGCGTTTATACGGTAGTAACTGTAAATTGATAAATAGTGAATAAGAATAAAAAAAATAGCTCATAGATGATGGTAAACTTTTACAATAAATGGCAATTTTTTTGCCAAATAAGGTAGTGAGGAAAAGAAGAAACAACAACATTGCTGATGCTTTTATTGACTAACACGCCATCTTTATGATATGTATGTCGCCCACCTGGAGATCAACTAAATCTCGATCTTGCATCTTTAGTGCACTTTTAAGGCCCCAAAACTAAATTTATGTTGATGCTATAGCATCAAGGACACAAGTGCACTCGAAAGTTAAAATAGGAAATCTTGCATCAATGTTTCTACACTGATCTGGAATACAGTACATACAACCTATACAACCTATGCAACATACAGAAACATACAACCTGAATTCACTAAAACATGGCACAGTTCTGCTTGATAAAGACATCGCAAATGTTGGCACTGGGAGACCATATGAAATGGGAACCTATCAACGAGGTGCTACTGTACCTTCCGCTGTAGAGACAGTTATTTTCGTTTATCCGTGTGGAAAGATTAATAATAGAGCTGTGCGAACAGCAAAATTTTGGGTGCGAAGCGAATTCGAATAATAAAGATTGAGTGCGAATCGAATCGAATAATTTTCGAATATTTCTCAAACATTTTTCGAATAATTCGAAGTGAAATTACAGAAAAAGTTGCAGAGAATCCTTAAGTATGTTTTTGTGAGATAGCAACATGAAAGTGTTTCTTTTCGCTAGGTTGATGAAGCGCTGATGGGGTCATATTTCATAGTTGTCTTTCTTATCAAGAATGAGGCAATGTAGAGGCCGAATTGTATTTATTTACATGATTTGGCGCAACCAAAGTGTTGCCAACAACACTTTACACGTGATAGACAGAGATGCCATTTCCTCAGCCTCTCCTCCTCTTTCAAGTTCTGTGGAAGCCCAACTGATGTGGCAGACAGAATGTGCTCACTTCAAGTCCGGAGTTCCAAATCTACCTCGTAGATGTCGATATATAAGAACATCTGAAATTTTGGATGCTAAAAAGCATCGGCGTCCGATTTTTCGGACTTCCTGCCTAAATTTCAGGTCCAAAACAGCATTAATTGAGCCCCCAACTCTGCCACATCTTTCATCTCCATATTGGAACCAGCGTTTTCTTGAGTTAATACATTTGCGACCGTAGCGGAGCTTGAAAGGCAGCTTTGCCGCAATACGGGGGTGTGAGGAGGTGAAGCATATTGAAAATCTAGGGACCACTTCCAATCAGACGTTGACTCTCTTTTGGCGAAATTCGACCGTAACGGAGCTTGAAAGGCAGCTTTGCCGCAATACCGGGGTGTGATGGGGTGAAGCATATTGAAAATCCAGGGACCACTTCCCAACTGACGTTGACTGTCTTTTGGCTAAGTTCGACCGTAACGGTGCTTGAAAGGCAGCTTTGCCGCAATACGAGAGTGTAATGAGGTGAAGCATATTGAAAATCTGAAGGGGCCACTTTGAACCGGACGTTGACTGCATTTGTCTTTGGGAAGTTCGAATAGTTCGAATAGTAAAATTTCAGTGCGAATCGAAATGAATAGCAAACACTATTCGAAAAATATTCGAAATTTCGAATATTTCCACACCCCTAATTAATAATTCTCTTTAGCATTACTGCAGCACGAGGGTGGCTGCACCGTACTGCGCAACTTGCTAAGTGCTGTAGCAAATGTTTTGCGCTGTCAAGCCATTGTAATGAAGGGCAGTAGCCACACCCATGATCAAAGAGTACGGGTGTTCGCAAGTGACAAACACATATGTGCATGCATATATGTGAGGACATACTGCCCAATTTTCATAAGTACCGTATTTTCTCGCACGTAACCTGCTCCTGATATAACCCGCACCCCTAACTCTAACTCCACGAAAAGAAAAAAAAGCAGCACATAACCCTCACCCCCACTTTTTAAGCACATTTTCCCGTCTTTCGGTGCGGGCTACATGTGAGAGAAGATGGTATACCTTGAGTTTTCCATAAGTAATCTCAGGCTTAATGACAGCCTTGAATCTTACAGCAATAATGTTGTAAATGTAAGATGGACCTACCATGTTGCCCAGAGGCAATGATATAAGTTTATACAGTAGAACCCCGCTGATACGTTTTTGAAGGGACCGTAGAAAATAAACGTAAGAGACGGGAAACGCAAGAGCCGAAAAACAGGAAAAACGCCAAAATATTTAGTGGTACAGAATTTTATTTCAATGCTTACAGGAGCACGAAAATTGGCGCGCTCAGCCACGATCTAGTCGGCGGATAGAAACGCAGAGCTGGGGACGGCCTCATCCACAGAAATGTAATCAACGTATGCGATTTTTTCAACACCGACAGCTGTAGGCATGAAAGAACTAAGCACACGCAATCATGACCAGCGCGGCGAGTCCGACCGCGAACCGCGCGCACGGCCATGCGAGCTCCAACCAGCTCGAACTCCTCCTGTCCTCCGAAAAATAACGATGATGATGAGTCTACGCCAACGCGATGGCAGAAGTGAATGCCAATCTCGAAGGCCTTGCTTTCGCAAGCAATTACATCATAGACGCCATGTTTGTGAAATACAAATCTCAAAGGCTATGCTTTTGTTAATAGTAAATGCCAATCTCGAAGGCCTTGCTTTCGCGAGCAATTACGTCATAGATGCCATCTTTGCAGTACGAATCTCGAAGGCGATGCATTTGTTTGCATCAATCGAAAGATCCTGTTGCTTGTACCTCTCATGCGGCTAATGTTACGGTCAAACCAGGCCAAGCTGCATGAAAATGCACCAATGACCGCTCTCTTCGGTAGTCACTCGGTCGGCTCCGAGCGCACTTCGCGACGTATCATACGGGAACAGTCCGACAGTTACGACGCAAGAGCGGGGTTCCCAATACATTGTATCCTATAGGAGCTATGCCGGGACCGGCGGAAAATGACGTAACAGCCGGGAAAACGCAGCAGTGAGGAACGTAACAGCAGGGTTCTACTGTAATAATAAATAATAATTGTTGAGGTGTTACGTCCCAAAAACATGTCATGACTATGAGAGATGCCGTAGTGAACGGCTCCAAAAATTTTGACCACCTGGGGTTCGTTAGTGAGCACCTAAATCTAAGCACACTAGCATTTTGCCTCCATCGAAATGTGGCCGCGGCGGCTGGGATTCGAACCCACGACCTTCGGGTCAGCAGTCAAGCAACTCAAAGAACTCATACAACATTCTGCACAATAACACCCCCACAAATACTGCGTGGTAAATGATGATGCACCCACCTCGGCTACCGCGAGCACACCAGCCCTCTGAAGGACCACAGAGAGGGATTCAACAAGGCGCGCCTTGTCGGCTGGGTCCATGCCCTTGGCCAGGATCTCGCACACACAGTCACACGCAGATTCTCGTAGGGCCGGCAGGGACAGGAAATGAACCAGAGCATCGACAAAGCGGTCATTGGCCACTAGGCCAATGTCGATCCAGGCCACGTAAGCACCCACCACTTCCAGACACAGTCGACACAACTCCACACCAGCAGGGCTTTGGCACTGGGTTGTCTGTTGGGACGGCACAGGCAATGAAAACATGACAGAAGCTAGACCACTCTACAGGCTTAAAGTAAATGCTCTTGTGACAATTTAATGGAAGACTCTCTTGATGAACACGAAGAGGCCTCTGAAATACTTGTGTCTTACAAAGTGTTCAAGAGCAAGTTCAGACAATACATTTAACTATGTAGAATAATAGAACTGTATAGATTAATAATATATACTCTATCATCTATCAAGTGTTAGTCCCAGCTTGACATTATGCCCTCCATCAACCTGTTTTAAAGGTGACGATCAAAAGATCCATCCATGCAGGCCTCAATGCAATGTGACCAGAATCAGAAATTTTCCTTTTGCCATGTCAAACAGAAACACTCAACATGTTTTGTCTACAAATGTTTGAGATGACAAAAGCAGTCTATTCAGCTACTTAATTTGCAAATCTGAGACAACTTTGCACCAAACAAGGAGAAAAAAAAAACATTTTGGACAAGTGTGTACAGTTCTCTGCGTAACTGTGACGCAACAGGCGTAGCAGCCTTTTGCGAGCACACAATACATCCAGCATGCCGGCGGTTGACTCGAATACTCACTAGAATGGTGTACCAGGAGTTCACCAAGTCCACAATGTGTGTTTCTCGGATGTTGTCCTTCAGCAGTCTGTTTCGGTCCTGTTCCTATTGAAAAAATATTAGAGAACTCACTGTTAGGCCATAAATGAAGAAACTGGACAAAAGCAAGCCTGTGAAAAAAAAAAAAGAGGCCTGTGACAATATATTAGAGGAGTGAAAAGCTTTTTCTACGTTTTCTTTGGCTGGGTAAATTAACCACAACTAAATATATATTGCATTGTGTGCTACATGAGGTAACAGTGGAGTTGTCAGGTGCCGCCGAGCTAGCAGACAAATAGTCATCCCAAAAGAAGGCCAAAAAAAGAGCAGTGCGGCTTTTGTGAATACTAGTCTTAAAGGAAGTTTAATTAAGTTATGTAATTCGTGAAAGTATTTTTAATTATATAGAAAAAAGTTGATGTACAAAGGGATGGTAACAAAACTAATTATTTTGAACGGCAAAAATATATACAAAGCACCATACTATTATTTACTTTTTAAGTCTCCAGGGCAGCCTCCACTCTGTTAATTGCATGTCTGCCAGTGCAAAATAACTAAAGCTGTGCGAATAGCAAAATTTTGGGTGCGAAGCGAATTCGAATACTGAAGCGTGAGTGCGAATCGAATCAAATATTTTTCGAATACTTCGAAGCGAAATTGCAGAAAAAAAAGGTTAGAGAGGATTCCTAAGCATACTCTTATGAGATAGCAACATGAAAGTGTTTCTTTTCGCTAGGTTGATGAAGCACTGGCGGGGTGGTGTTTCATAGTTGTCTTATCAAGACTGAGGCAATGTAGAGGCCGAATTGTATTTATGTACATGATTTGGTGCAACCAAAGTGTTGCCGACAACACTTCACATGTGATAGGCAAATATGCCATTTCCTCAGCCTCTGCTCCTCTTTCAACTTCTGCGGAAGCCCAACTGATATGGCGGACAAGGGTGTGCTCCCTTCAAGTCCGGAGTTCCAAATCTGCCTCGTAGACGTCGATATATAAGAACATCTGAAATTTTGGATGTTAAAAAGCTTCGACTTCCGATTTTTCGGACTTCCTGCCCAAATTTCAGGTCCAAAACAGCATTAATTGAGCCCGCACATCTGCCACATCTTTCATCTCCATGTTGGAACCAGCGTTTTCTCGAGTTAGTACATTTGCGACCGTAGCAGAGCTTGAAAGGCAGCTTTGCCGCAATACCGGGGTGTGATGAGGTGAAGCATATTGAAAATCTAGGGACCACTTCCAATTGGCCGTTGACTGTCTTGGCAAAGTTTGAACGTAACGGATCTTGAAAGGCAGTTTTGCCGCAATACCGGGGTGTGATGAGCTGAAGAATATTGAAAATCTAGGGACCACTTCCAATCGGCCGTTGACTATGTCTTGGCAATGTTCGACCGTAACGAAGCTTGAAAGGCAGCTTTGCTGCAATACGAGAGTGTAATGAGGTGAAGCATATTGAAAATCTGAAGCGGTCACTTTCAACCGGACATTGACTGTATTTGTTTTTGGGAAGTTCGAATAGTAAAATTCCAGTGCGAATCGAATCGAATAGCAAACACTATTCGAAAAATATTCAAAATTTCGAATATTCGCACACCCCTATAAATAACGTTACTCGCTGGCTCCCCAAATGTATGTTTGATTTGAACACTCAACTACACAAGTCATCGACAAACGTGCTATCAATGAATATGACGAGCACTAAAATAACTATACCTGTACGAAAAAGTCAAATAAGCAATCCCCACAAAAAAGAATGAAAAGAAAAAAAGCTATTGGAAAATTTTACAAGCAACTCTGTAAAAAAAAAAAATAAATAAATAAAGGGAGCCCAAATCCGGTTACTAAAAGCAAAACTGGCAACTATGGGCAGAAGCTTTTGCAGCACTTGGAGATGAGCAATGAATTTGGCTTTGCAGATCTTGCATATTATTTATACAGCAACGAACGAACAATGGTAGGATGAGCAATGTGACGACCCTACCTGAAAGTACTGCCTTAGCATGAAATGTGGAAAGTGAATCAAGGCTAGATGTCAATTCTAACAACTGGTGGTGGTGGTGGTGGTGGTAGTAGTAGTGGTAATAATAATAATAATAATAATAATAATAATAATAATAATAATAATAATAATAATAATAATAATAATAATAATAATAATAATAATAATAATAATAATAATAATAATGATGATGATGATGATGATGATGATGATAATATTAATAATCAAAGAGTAACTTCAACTTTAACTGTATTCGTTTATACAGACTGGCATGAGCCCACAACTAGCATATGGCTAAGTGTCCAAATGTGACGAATGGGTGAATATGCAACACGTTCCTAAATAAATGAACTTTTAAGCTCACTCAAGTTCTAAGAATTCTAGAGCAATGAGGAAGGAATGAAATGCAGATAATCACGGCAACGTATGGCAACACATACCTTGGCAGTACGCGGTATCTCGCAGTCAGTGATTTCACCATTGATGGCGAGAAGGACGCGCAGGAAAGCATCCACGGCAGGTGGGCCCAGCGACAGCGTTTGAAGGATGTCGGTGAAAAAGCTGGGCCAGCGCGCAGGGTAGTCCCACAGGAACACCCAGCACACCAGCTGTGCCACTTTGTTGCGGATGAACACTTTCTCGGGAATTGGGGCGTACACCTGTGCGAGGCACAAGAGGACACGGGGTCTCAATAGCAGCAGTCAAATTTTTCAAGGTGCTGCCAAAAGGACAGTGTCAGGCATGCAAGTAGATACGAGAATGAGCGAGCATTCACTTAATCAACATACAGTAAAATCTCTTTAGACAGAGCCTGAAGGGACCAAGAAAACATGTTCCGTTTAACAGGAGTTTCTTTTACCCAGAAAGGTGTACTGGTGTGCAGCACTGACACACAAAACAAACGAAATCAGAGGCAGTTGTTTCGGGGCAATCTCATTCAAGGGATTTGCGTTTACTGAGATTCTACCATAATAGCAAGGGCAAGCTGCCTGCATGTGGTGGGAAACCAAAGCGCATCTCGCATTGCCACAATGCAGTCATCATAGGTGTGCACAGCTTGCATTACATTTCTGCGTTGTATAAGCAAAGAAAGACAATACCACATGCACTCACCTGCATCTGTATCCACTGGCTAATAAAGGTCCGCATGGCTTGTTGGTCACCCTCCTTCGCTGCCTCATACCTGCAGTAAGGCACACTCAGGCACTGCTCCCACATTTTGAGTCGGAAGACTAGCCCCCGTATTCTAGAACGTCCCTCCATTCAATGCTCCACCTCAACTCCAAAATGTCAATGGCAGCACCACCCCAAGGAAGAAACTGTAACTGTGTATGAGCAATAATTGGTAGCTATGCTTGATAACCGTGACGTCATGTTTAGTCTGGCGGTAGCGCTGTGACCAACTCAGTCGAGTGAAGGACAAACTTGAAGTCGAGGCTCGTTTGAGAATGCGGGGGTAGAAATGCCACTGTAGCCTTACCCTGTCTTCATGTAATGTTCCAGAACACTCAGGCAAAAAAACTTCACAGAGTCATCCCTAGAAGGTAGAAGAAAAAAAGAAAATGAACTCAAAAGAGGCATTTTCACGACAAATGCAGTCAAGGACAGCAGAGCCGAGGCGAGAATTGTCAGCACAGAATGAAGGCAGCTGACAAAAGTCAGAAGAAGGTTTATTAAACACTTATTCCTGAAAGAAGCTAGCACCCTGCACCAGACATAAGCTAATGATGACAAGAGGAATATACTACAGAAACTTTCGGTCGCATGTGTAATGGGCACTGTAGAAACTTTCTGAAGTTGAGCCTTGAGAATATTCCTTAGAGGAAAGATGGAACATTCACAGCAAAAATTTAATATTGTAATTCATTGAGGCTTTGCAGCAAGAACACTAACATTCTCAAACATATTCTTATATTTCTAAGATGTCAGTCGTGTTTCAAACATCAGTCAGTTTAAAAAATTGCAAACCTGAGTCCATCTGGGTCATTGCTGAAAAAAGGAAATTGCACTTACTGAACAGAAGGCTGCAGAAGCATCTGCATGGAAAGCTGCCAGCCATTTGGAGCACTCTTCAGCTGCTCGAAGTACTGCAGTGCCTGCGTTACCAAGGCAAGAATGATGGACGAGAAATTGTATTTATCGAGAGAATTGACATTTAGAATTGGCACCAAACACAGCTCAAGGGCAGTGGCAAGTTTACAATGCAGCGTGCTATCTCAAACTTTGAAACACTTTTGGTTCATCTAGACTTGCAATGTATGAGTGTTTAAAACTGCAGTTCACACTTTAGGTACTAAACTACACATCATATTATCTTAGTGTTACTTACAAATTTCATACTGCCTTGCTATATGTCATCCCAATAGAGAGCTTTAGCGTGTGCATAAACTTATCACTAGTAGTTACAGACTACATGATTGCCAGAGTCAGGGACAGTAGCGGCAACACTGCCATCCCAGCAATACACATTGCAATATCTTGTCCAACTAAAAGCTATCTGAAAAGTTCTTGTGTTCTGCAAGTGTTTCTATAAAAGGAAAACTGCAAAAGAAATGCACGTTAAGGATACTGCTATTACCAATACTTTACACAAGCAGTTCAGTAGAATACTGCAGTATGAGCTTTCAGCGTTCTGTGGTTAAGCTTTGTCACAAGACTATGATACTACTACTGTTCTTGCTACTTCCTTCCTATCAAGAACCTGGTGTACCAAAGCGAGTCACCATGACAATGCACTTTTTACATTAAAGTACTATAAAGAGATATACTAAAGCTGTTTAGGGTAGCAAGGTACGGTTCCAGAACACTACTGGCAGAACACTTCTGGAAACGTTTCACGGCAACTTTGCTACCAGTCTGATTTCTGCATCCGTTGCATCTTGGCAAGTTTTCAATGTCAGAAACACTGTCACCTATTGAGTATTCTGGATGCCTTCTTCTAAAGAGATAACATTCTTCTTTAGTGCCTGCTGTCCATCTAACCTGTGCACAACTACACATGGCCCACGTGAAAACATGCTGCGCCAACAATTAAAAAGCTGCAATTCTCACCCTGGCATGTGCAGCCTGGTCCCCGTTTGCAAGGAATCCTTGAATCACCTGAACGTCCATAGTGTTGGAATGTCAGGTTCTGCAAATAGCAATGAGAGTGATATTCTTGGATTTCTTTTCCAAGTAAAAGCATATGTTACCTTACTGCCAAAAATTGCTGAAATTGTTGAAAAAAATTGACAGTTGCGCTTCGTCCCCCTGTCACACGTCAGATGTAATGTCGTTCGCAGTGAATGGGATTAGGTGTTAAAGCCATTTTTGTTACTGCTACACGGGCATAGAGAATGACATTCACAGCGAGTGGCATTCACCCAATGAATGTGTTTCCTGAACTCATGCATGCGCGACATGTGTAATATCGACGAAAGGTGGATGGCAAAAAATTACAGTCGATAATTCAAAGCAAAATGTAACCGCTGCAAGGGCTCTTATTAATGGCTGTTAACTTTTAGATGCCTTTTTTGACGTAGTTGAAGCAATTTGTGCAACTCTTTCTTTTTCCCAAGCTCCGACTTGACACTAACGCCTCCTGTCAGCCACGTCTACTAACGCTCGTCTGTTCTTTCTTCTTTTTCAATTCCTCCACGTTGTTTTGATAGTGCTGCCACGATGGCAAGGTAGGAATCTCGCACGCGATATTTATCTGCCAGCCGTGGAAGCAAATACTGCAGTTTCGTCAGCAGATAATAATAATAAGAAAAAAGCGCACTGGACTGACGACAAACATTGACATCAATTGTGAATGCCATTTTGTACACACCTGCGCCAGGAACGCAAGGCCGCAATGACATTCACTATGAATGTCATTTACTGCGAATGGCATTACATGTACCGTGTGACAGGGGCATTAACCCATGTCTGTCCGAGTTCTTCATGTAATACTTTCAATCAGCATTCACTCAAGGTTCACCTACATCATCTGGATCAGTGGGCGTGAGTGGTGAATAAGGGAGGAATAGGGTGAATGAAATTGCTATTTTAGTGCAGTGCTCTCCAAGTGGATATTAGATGCAGTAGTGGTGG
Source organism: Rhipicephalus sanguineus (assembly GCF_013339695.2). NCBI lineage: Eukaryota > Metazoa > Arthropoda > Arachnida > Ixodida > Ixodidae > Rhipicephalus > Rhipicephalus sanguineus. Next base: position 144,539,021 of record NC_051181.1, on the reverse strand, counting down.
TAAGTCAGCACACAGCAGACTGCAATTACCATGCGGATGCATGTGTTGTGCTTGAAGCAGCCAAACTGCGCTACATTTCACGTCAAGCACTCTCTTTCGCTTCGTCACGTGTATAATGGCTTTGCAAGGAATTTTCCTGTTTCAGGAGACTGAGTCGTGCGGTTTTCAGCGCTCCACGTTGAGTGTCTGTTGACTGCACCCAACTTCAGACCAACTGCAGAGTATGACAGGTTGATGCCCTCTATCTCGTTTCTACAATTGCACGCATTAAACCCAGGTCCCCTCGAAGACTGTTTTAAAGGGGAGCTCTTGAAAAGGAAAGGTGCTTTGCCAGACGGCTATTCGCGGCAGTTGAGCGCGCTGTCATAAACCTACTTGACTTATCTAGCTGTCGTGCTTTGCAGGGCAGCTGACTTACTACATGTCGGTTGAGCGCGCTGTCATAAACCTACTTGACTTATCTAGCTGTCGTGCTTTGCAGGGCAGCTGACTTACTACATGTCGCGTTCGTTTCCTGCAAACAAACGCCTGACAATGCTGTTGAATCATCCTTCCCCAACTAGCCGCGGGTAACTGCTTCTGCGTAGAAATTCACACTGGACGTCGGCTTCCGTTCCATGACATTGAATGTCGCAGCGTGTTTTTTTAAAATTTGATGCCCGCGAATTACTCGAAAATTTCGAACGAAGGCGAGATAGCCACCTGCACGAGTTATAAATGAAGTTTTCATTGGCATCACTTTGTAGCGACTCTGAAACTGGAGCCAGCACATGTTGGTAAAGACGAAACTCAACATAAGCAGCGCTGACGCAACGACAGCTGTGTCGAGAGAACCATTACGGCGCACGCAAATCGAATGCTCATTCGAAACGCTCAGGCACGTTTCGCAGAAGCTGCGCTGTAATCGAAGGTGCGCCGCCAGTCGACAAAAATAAAGCCACACACAGTAATCTGCCAAAATGACCCAAGGCCATTCTCAGACTTTCTCTTGAGACACACGCAGCCGTCTGACTGATATGAATGGACCCTTACAACGGCGACAGAACATTTCCTAATTAACAAAAGAAAAGAAAAATACCGCAAGCAATTTGAAAGGGTTCAGTTCAAACCGACGAAACTACACATTAAACTCCGCTCGCTTTCACAGCCAGAATTGTGCCCGAGCGATATACGAATAACGGATGTGCGGACACGATAGCCGCTGTTGAAGAAACGTTGCCCGAAGGCATGGCATGCCACAACCATCCAAATTCCAGGTTAAGCCCACGTGCAGTCCACACGTAACAAAGTGTGGTCATGTATTGCTCCGGATGGTTTTCATTAATCCGCGTTTATGGCTGTCATCTGCCGTGCAGCGCTATTTCCGTGACTATGCTTACTTACGGTCATGTTTTAACCACGAAGTCAGCGAAGGACTCCGGCATCTTCACCGCCGCCGACGAGGCACATGCGATATCACTTCCGATACCATATAGAGACACACTGTCTGCATTTAGAAAACACCCAGTACAGCTTCAAGGTGTTTACTGCGAAGCGGTTGTCGTGAAAAATCCTTTATATTAATTAAACGGCAGCACGCGGGCACATTAAAGTCGATGAATTAAAATCCATGCTCTGCCACCTCAATAATAAAACGCCATGGCTCGTTGACAGGTTCCGCAATACCGCAGCAAATGCAAGTATTGCTGTAAATTCTTGAAAAACAAATCTTGTAATATATATTTATTCGTTTTACTTGTACAAAAGTTTTATTAATGAAATTTATATATTTTTATTATTTCATATCGAGTTATATTTAGTTGCTGCGGGACCGCCTCAGCTCCTTTCTGTTCACACCGCCAGCAAAATGAAGGCCAGCGGTTTGGTGAGTGACCAATTCTCACTAAATTACACATAAAGTTCGTGTTCAGAGATCAAGTCAAACTGATCAGTACACCACAGAGTTTGCTAAATGTGCGCATATTGACAGGGTTGCTTTGTAGAGCAATTTTATAATGCAAACTTGGCACCACATGTCCACGTGTGGCGGCCCGATATGCTAAGCCTAAACACACTGGCATCTGAATCCCGGCTTCGCCTTTGCATTTTAATCGAAGCTCACTACAGTGTGATGCTCGTGCTGACCTTTTCGTTATTTGTGCATTTGTGTAACTCACTTGAAATGGCACAGCTTTGTATGCGGAGTGATAGCTGAAGTAGCTACTAGGTGCCGGGCAATATCTGTGTCGAGATTGCTATTCGGTAGAATGGGCATATCGCAGTGTTGTGTTTAATTGCGTAATATACCTGCTGATGAACCAGCCAGATATATATGTCAACACCGCCAAAGTTCCTGCAGAGGCCCGAATTAATAATGCGGAGATCGTTGACACCCATGACTTCTAAAGACACTGTCGTCGTCGGAAGTTATCGGATGAATGTGTGCAAACGTCTTCTAGGCAAGAACTATCGTTCAAACAGCATGACAGCTGATGTAACGAAACAGTGCACTGGTTTGTAGCAGTGACAGCTAAATGCACCGACTTACTACATGAGCTGTTGCTTATGCGGCTGATGCTACCCCGTGGGATAAAAGCCACTTCAAACTGGTTCCAAATTGTTGTTAGAACTGTGCCATATTTTAATTGCCAACCCTTTCTGTTTTGCGTGCTCGCAATCGGAAGGATCAAAAACAGGTACTGTCAGTTTGATACCGTCGTTTTGCCCTCGCCTTACTTTGACCAATTATCGCGCGATGTGTCTTTACAGCTTAAGCAGTATGAAATCATCGGGCGGCACCTGCCATCCGAAAAGAATAAGTACCCCGCCCTGTACAAGATGATGATCTTCGCCCCTGACAAGGTAGTTGCCAAGTCCCGCTACTGGTACTTCACCCGCAAGCTGAAGAAAATGAAGAAGACGAACTCTGAGATCGTCTCCATTCGTCGGGTGAGTTGATTCCAGCCTGTCGACCACTAAAGGGTAGACTACTAACCGTACTGCGCCACTTAAAACCCAGCCTAGGCCTGTACATGCCTTGATTGGTCAGAGGTGACGCTAGAGCAACATGGCAAATGTCGCATGCATTGTCCGCCATCATCGTTGTGGATTCTGCACTGAACATTTTGTCGACATCCTGTGCAAGTTTGATACTTTAATAGAAAAAAAGTGATGAAACATGAGCACATTTTCCCATGCATTGGCATCATATACCTCAAACCAAATGACCAAACACATTGTGACACTCCCTTTCTGACACCCTTAAAACCGTTCACTTGTTGGATGTGCTAAGAAAGTCAGTAAAAACAGTTATGAACCCTAGCCCCTTCAGAGTGCTTTCACTGACATTACAGCTGCTGTGTCTAAGGACGAGTAATATGATCTGTACAGTCTCCATGTTGTGGCCGTGCCGTAGTTCTGGTGTAAATGTCGGCAGCATTACAACTGCTTTCCTGCAGTTAATTTAGTAAAATTGGAGCATAAAAAATTCTCCTTTAATGTAGTAAAAAATGGGACATTAGAATATTGCCATTTTTCTTGCCCATCATGGGTGGCAAGGTGCACCAATTCGTATTTGGAATTTAGGCACATGTTGCTAGGCCACTGGTGAATGAGATTGCTGCTGACCGGTTCTCCCCAACAACGCAGTGTCTCTGGTTTTTTAAGTGCCGCAGCTGAAAACTTCATTGAGTGTTGTGCATTTGGCTCACATTCGCTGGACTGCCCATTTAATTTTTGTTTCCTGCCTTTTGTGTTTCTGCCAGATCTATGACAAGACTCCGATGAAGGTCAAGAACTTCGGCGTGTGGCTGCGGTACAACTCCCGTAGCGGCACCCACAACATGTACCGGGAGTACCGGGACATGACAGTGTCGGCTGCTGTCACCCAGTGCTGTGAGTGCTGTTTTCACAATTCTGCATTTGGCCTGTTGAACTGCTCAAGAAAATTGGAAAGCTTGAGTTTCATGAAAGGAAGTTGTGTACAAGCGTGACCCAGAGCTATGTTGTTGTACAAAGATACGTATTCACAGGGAATGTAGACTTCAGTATAACGAATAATTGGATGTCATGAAGTTTATAAACATACTTTTCAATGAGCACTGCGGGTGTCGTAGAATAATGCAAGCTATCTTGCAATCATAGCACAGGTTGCAGTCTTCATGGTGCTACCGAAAATGCAATATCTCCTCTACTTCTTCACAAAACATTTTCGTTATCACTATACGGATATATGCTCATAACAAACATCACATAAGTCTTTTTATCAGATTACTGCATGCATGTTTAATTATGAGTTTGTTGCGCCCTGTACCGTTTCCACCTTGTGCCTCATCTGCCTTGGTTGGTCAGAAATGGGTGCAAAAGGAAAACAGCTTTTGTCGCATGCATGTCCACTATGGTGAACATTGCACTGAACCATTCGCTGACAAATAACGCTGTTTTATTGGCATGGCAAATGCATCAGCTCTCGTTTTATGTTTTTAAATCACGTGATGTGGATATCGCTATGCACTCACACAGACAGTGCCATATGTAATTGTCTGGCAAAAGTATTTGAGGATCAAAACAACAAAAGTTTGTTTTGATAGGAATGTATGGCTGGGACCTTTGGTTGAGGTTGAATTGAATGAGCAGAAGTCTAATGTGCAATTACACTGTAATGCCTGTTGTGATATTGTCATGTACGATTTGTCAGCACCGTTGGTTTCCATAGTGTGGAAACATGCTTACTTGTATTCCAACTGGACACTGGTGTCGTGAATTCACAAAGCAGTTAAAGAGCCTGAATTGTTATTTTGATATGGCATTAGCACTTACATTGCTCTACAAACAAAATTGTTCAAACACTGCCAGTCATACGTTGAGGGTTGCATTTCTCTATTTGGTTGCAACAAACCCTCGTTGTTAGTGTGAGCGGTGCCAGGAGAAATGAAATGACTCTTTACTGCAGATCGTGACATGGGTGCCCGACACAGCGCACGGGCTTCTTCGATACAGATCATCCGTGTTGAAGAGATCCCAGCCAACAAGTGTCGGCGACCCCACGTCAAGCAGTTCCACGTAAGCTTGCCTCGACATGAGACAATTTGTTTGGTTTTGAGTGTTTTTCTTGCATTGGATTTAAGATCTCTGGCTTCATTGGCTATGGGAAATGGTCGTGTGCTACCGTAGTTTTGGAGTCATTTCATAAATGTAAAGTTAATGGCTGTATGTAGTTCCATTGGAAGATAGGCATAAACCACATGTTTAGTTGGGAGCCATTTTGTACACAGCGCCCTATACCGTTTACCAGCTTGGACCTTGTCTGTCTTGGTTGGTCAGAAATGGGTGCCAAAGGAAAAAGGCTTTTGTCGCATGCATGTCCACTATTGTGAACATTGCACTGAACCATTAGCTGACAAACGTTTTAGTGATGCAGCAAGTTCGTGATTTATTTTTGCAAACGGGATGCTTTAATGAGATGCATCTTTGAATGACAGTGAATTTGACTATGTTCAGAACAGTTGTTCATACTTGTTAGTTGATGTAATGTTCATAAGTCATTGCTGACTCGGTAGTTAAATTTAAGTTTGCAATCTGCACAGCAGTTCATACTTCTCAGAATTTGAATTGCTTGGCATGTTTTCTGGAATTGCTATGGTGTCGTGATTACATAGTACATCATTTTATATCCAGGACAGCAAAATCAAGTTCCCCCTGCCGTCGAGAATCAACCGGAACTTCCATGCCCCCAGGTTCACAACGGTGCGACCACAGGCAAAGTTCTAGACTCCCTAAGTTTCAAAGGGTTCCCAATAAACTGCTGTTGGCCCGTAGTAGTGTCTTTTGTGTTTGCATGGCTACCCGCCGTAGTGGTTTAGTGGTTATGGTGCTTGACTACTGACTCAACGGTCGCGGGATCGAATCCAGGCTGCGGCGGCCGTGTTTCAATGGAAGCAAAATGCTAGAGACCCATATGCTTAGATTTAGGTGCACATTAAAGAACCCCAATGAAATTTCTGGAGCCCTCCACGACGACTTCTCTCATGATCACATCGTAGTTTTGGGACATTGAACCTCAACAATTATGTGTTTGCATGGCTGTGTCATAGTGGACTTCCATATTTAGCCAGTCAAACTGTGTGAGCACTGAGAATTGCTATAAGTAGGATAACTTCAAAAAGAAACCATTGGCTGTTCAACACTAACTTGGCAATAAGACGTTATCAAACTTATGTGAACTGCACTTCTTAAATACACCAAAAGGGGGAAAAAAATGAAACATACCACCAATTAGCAATACTCTAAAAGGGACCATAACAATAATTTTCACGTCAATGCAAATTTGTATATAAAGTTAGAGAACAGTTGCAGTTAATAGAACTGCAATGTCTGTTTTCAGTGCAGTTTGATTTGTAAAATTGCATGCACAACTGCAATGCCACAACTAAATTTCGACCTCTGGGTGGTTTAGGAGCCCTTTAAATTGAAGGCAAACGGCATATCTTTCTTTGAACAATGGGAACACCCTTCGACGTATTTCTGGTAAAGATTGTGTGGCAGCTGCTTTGCACTTCACACGAAGGCTTCGAACGACGTCAAACGGCCCTTCAGTCTCCCCGCATGTGTTTCCCGCCTTCATATGTAATAAGGAGACCCATCTGGCAACTCATTCAGTTCATTCTAAGACTGCTATGGGTAGGCCATGAGAAATAAAGTCGCCAGAACAGCGTGAATACAATGCTGTACAAGAGGAACAAATTAGTCTTGCTGAAAATGGTCGCGGAAGCAATCACGGTCTACCAGAGAGACCACAAAGCGATTATCACTACCATTACTTTAAAGTATAATAGAACGTGCACCCCCATCAGCATGTGTGGCGTTTGATACAGCTTCGCTGGACATTCCTGTTCGCAGGGCAGGATGGCGGCCATTTTTTTCTTTTTTTTTTGCAATGTATTTTAATTGCACCAAGAAAGGCCCAGACCCTAAAGCTTCACCTGAAAGTGTTTCGCTCACCACCAGGTTTGGACTCTGTGAACAAGCACGTGCAACATGTAGATAGCTCAAAGTATGATGGTTGCATGGTGTGAAAAATTGCACACCAATGCCCTATGGAACAAGTGCCTACTGACAGTAGCAGTGAAGTGACATTGTCTAGTGCTGCTGGGCACCCGCCAGCATTTCTAAAGGGGATAGGGCACCCTGACATGGCGCTTGATGCATTGGCATAGCCAGAAGTCTGGGCAGGGGGGGGGGTTCAACCCCACCCTCCAAAATTTTTCAATTTTGTGTGTGTGCATGCAGGGCGTCCGAACTATCATGCAGCACGATTTAAAAAAAAAAAGAAGGAACGGCGTTACGTAAAGCAAACCCAGTTTATAATGTTCCTAGTACACTAGAGCAGCAGTTAGATGTCATTTGGACATGCCTATATATGCCTCATTGACATTTTGAGAATTACTTAAGTACTTGTCAAGTTAGAAATATAATTATGACTAATTAATTAAACCACATTAACGAAAAAATTAGTGGTGGCTACTCCAATCTACAGGGGACTATATTTACTAGGTTTGCCTCGCGTAACAGCGTTCTTTTTTTAAAACGCGCAGCGTGATAGTTGGGACACCCTGTATATACACGTGCACATAGAAACGCATGCGCGAGCATACATAAAGGGTGGCTGAACTCCTCCCTGAAAAAAAATTTCTGGCTTTGTGGTTTATAGGTAGCGGCGGTCAAGAGGTTAGAGCATCTGTCTCTAATGCAGATGGTACTGGGTTCGATTCCCAATATGTGTTGGTGCCAGGCACCATCGCATACTTTTAATGGGTAGAAAGTTAGCCCAACCTTGTGTTGTGGGTACTCGTTTCTTGAGAAGACCTCTGCTCACTGCACCCTTCTTCCAGTCCCCTCCCTGCCTGCAACAACGCTGCACCATGCTTTCTTTATGGGTTGCAGAAAGAGTCCTTCCTCTACTCGAAGCACTACACACTTGTTCCTATAGATGGCCTCTTCCATATTAAGGCGACATGGCTCATCAAACGCGAAATTTGACCGTCGGCGTCTCGCGTCCTGCAGCGTCGGGGACGACTGATGCAAAAAAATCATCACGTGATGACGTCACAGGTCACCAAAATCAGCAATGTCATCATGACGTCAGAATTTTTGGCGTGACGTCACATCACGTGACGCTGCCATCCCATGACATCGTAGCTTGGTCAAAGGGGGGCCGATCACAGAGGCAGTGCAAAACCACGCTAAGTGTATCAAGCTTTCGGAGGATGGCGGGGCAGGATAATACATCAAATGAGAAGAAAAAGAAGATGGCTTTCGCTTGCGAGTCGTCTTAGGTGAATGCATAAGGGACTCGTGAGTTTTTTTATTCTCCCACCCCCCTAACACAGTGCTGTGCTCCCTTACAAATGGCACAAATTCCTCTTTCATAACCTCTCAACAGAATTTCAAACAGGCACTGCTTGGTATATTGCCGACTATGGTCCAAACGCAGCGCACTATGCTGCAGCTGAAAATATGCCGCAAAGTGGGAAAGCAACGCAGGCAAGGCTTGTTGGGTGAAAACCACACACTTCGCTCCGACACATGCAAGAATACAGTGAAAGTACACTGCCTGCAGATGCTAGCAGAGGCAAAGGGGGAGAGTATCACACCTTTGAGATTCTAGTCTGTAATTGGGGCCTGGTAAGGACCCATATAAGCGTGCCAACATGCATGCGCGGTGGAAATAAAATAATGAATCGGTCGTGTGTGCAACTCTTCACTGCTCGAAAACTAGAGTATCCCACAAAAAACCACGAAAATTACCCATAAATTAGTACAATGCTTGAATTGCTATTGCACCAGATATTTTCTCTAATTGATAGTATGAAATAATTGTAGCACTATGTAGATTATGTGCCACTGCTTTGTTCAAAGCAGCTGCTTGTTCATTGTTGAGTAGTGGCGGTTTGATTGCTACTGAATTCTGCAGCAGCGGTTTTAAGACCCAAGTTCTCGAAGTCTTTAGATATTTGTGTGATTTCTTAGCACAGTAAAAGCTTGTTAATTCGAACTTGGTTAATTCAAACTGACGCCCTGGTCCCGGCACAGCCATTAATATGGGGGAAAACCCCCAATAATTCGAACGCATCAGTATCCACAATGGTTAATTCGAACTGGGAGCCCCTGATTTTCATCGCTCTTTGCAGAAGTCTCCCCTGAGTGATCACAATGTGTTGCAAAACCAAACCAAATTTACTAGAGATGCAAAACAATGAAACAGCAGCATTTCTCAGCAGATATGAATTTGGATGCTGCGCTGGAGCTCTTGGGCAAGCTACAAACGACGCTCACAAAGTCGCGACAGAAGAAATGCTAGGAAACGCAAATTACTGCTTACTTTTACTTTTGATTGCGTTGTCTCTACCATATAAATAAACATGTTTTGGAACATAAATAGCGTCATATATTTCAGCTTTAAGGCTCACTTCTAACATGTCCGTGCTTGTTTCTTGTGTATCACTGACTGATCAATTAATTTCTGTTCGCTGTTAGAGCTCCATGAACCTAATTTACAAAATCACCTGCCACAAAGGTGTAATAGCGCCTAATTCGCGACGAGTCCAGAGGTGGCTTCTTTGGGCTCTGCCCGTGCAGTGTGGCGCTTTTACTGCACTTTTACAGTGTGGTGCCTCATGGTTGCATTCTAAGTTGTCACAAATAGTAGAAACATTTGAAGAGCGTCTTTCGCCCTTTGTCGTAATACATGGAATTTCACACGAAGATTCGGTTCAGTAAAAACAGTAAATGCATGCGTATTCAATAAAGAATTTAATTAGAAGCACGGGTGTGCATTCTTTATTCCTAGCGGCTCTTCAACCACCATATTGAATTTTGGTCCACGACTGAGCAAGGGCCCCCTCTCAATGTTGTCCCATTATCTTTCACCGTAGGGAGGGGGGGGGGGGGCCTTGCTCGGGATTTTACGGTAGTGTAGAATACAATGATACAAGCAAGCAACATCAACAGACAGAACTTAACATTTATTCATTTTGTATGCGATATAAAACAAGGGTTGATTTTTGTCCTAAAATTGTCACAATCAACATGGTGGGTCTGTGTGTTCGGCAATGAAAAATGGCTAGACTATACAATCGAGTCGGTCCTAAACCTCTTGAGTCAGTAATTCTTCGTCAGTGGGTGCACTGCAAAGTATGCCTTGTCCTGGAACACCTTGTCGGCAATCTGCCGTTTCTTGACGTGCACATAGTTGCTTATCTCTGTAAAAATTGAAGAGACTGGTGAACACGAGCAAATCTGCCACAGGAGGACTTGTGGAATTGGCGTCCTTTTCGACAGAAAAGCGATGTGGGTGAAGTTTTAGAAGATCAACGCAAGTTTTGTTTTGAACACTAGGAGTTAGGGGATATAAACTGCTGGATAAACAAAAATGTGCACAAATGAATGCACAAACAAGGGCAGGGAAGTTAGCGTGTACTATTAATGTTCTGCTTGTGCACGACAAAAATGCCAGGAGTTCTTATGCAATGCACAAACAAGTTTGCATTTTCCTTTAAAGAAGTGCTTGGAGCGTTGCAATTTGCAAGTGCTAGGTCTAAAGAAATGTTCACTTTCTGACATTTTAATAAACAAACTTGTAGCAATATAATATGTGATCAAAATAATCTGAAAGTTCGTTCTGCAACTTATTTGATCCATCAGCAATGCGCACTCAGCCAGTGACAACTGTTGAATAAAAGCATGCAACGAACAGATAGATAACAGATTAAGTAGCTTGACAAAGCTGATAGTGAAAGTAACTTTAAGGCAGCGGAATAAGCACGCAATAATTTGCAAAATGCTACTCACCTTCGTCAATTTCATTTTCACAAATTTTCACCTTCTTTTTTGCATCGTGACAAAAGCAAAGAGCAAGGTCAACCTGCAAGAAAAAAATCACAGCATATCCACGGAGTGAATGATGATGAGTGGGTGAAGCTGCGGAGGTTCATCGGTAAACCGTGAATCTTCCGTGAATTCTGCCCAGTACATCATCACCGACGTGAGATCGGGCGCGTTTATACTAAAGGTTCGATGAGTTATGACGACTTGCAGCGCACTTTAATTTTACATGTACGCTGTGAATTTTCATTGTTTAGAAAACCATTGCTTAGAAAACATCTGGCGTCTTTCGTTAAGCAGCTGGCGTCTTTTTGTTTTGCTTTAGAAACATCTGGCGTTCTTTCGTTTTGCTTTTACAAAACATCTGGCGTCTTTTGTTGGTTTATTTCATCAATCAACGGCGTTTTGAACAAAATTTTTATTGTTTAATCACGCACAGGAGAAATCTCACCAGGCACTACCTTGGAGGTAAAGAATGGCTGCAAATGGGAATGAGAGACAGAAGAAGTCGGCTTTTAGCTAACGTTGCGAATTTTTTATTGTTCAACAACGCACAGGAAAAATCTCCCACCGGCACCACCTTGCAGGTCAAAGCGTAAGACTGGTTACATACTACGCTACGAGGGACGAACGGGTGCCGCTATAAGGAGCTTCGCCCCTAAAAGACGCACTTCAGTCAAGGGAAACTACAGGGTTTGATTCTAAAAAGAAAACCACTGGGATGAAAAAATTAAGCAAATAAAAAATTCAACACATAACAGGTGACATTTAAGGAGATCAGTTTGCTGTTCTCTGAATAATCAATCATCTCTAATGTGAGAGTCGGTGTAAAGACACTTGAGGCAGCGTTTCTCGCTGTCATTACTTTTACTGAAATTGTACAAGTCGATCAAATCTTATCTTCTTTTGGGGGGTGGAGGGGAAGGACTGCTGAAGTCTTACAAAGAATGTCAAAGACTTAGTTGAGTAAATGCTAAGGCTAAGGTTTGAACCTGCCGCCCACTGTTTAGCAACATAACATCACAGACACCAAAACCTCATGGTGGTTAGTATGATGGCCACGTCAAGTTTTTCCTACACTGTCTCACACAATGTAACAGGACTTCCCTAGGCACATCAAGCTACCTTAGCATTTAGAATACTAAGGTAAACAAGTGACCACCATTACAGCATTAATATTGTTCGGGGAAAAGCAGAGGTCGATTGCATCAGCAAGCAGACGAGCAAGACGACACAGCATGGACTTAACAAAATGCCACTAGTGCTGTATTTGAATTAGTCGTGCTTTATTCGGAGCCTCTAAACATTCCCCAGGATCTGCAGCTGAACCAAAAACGTAAATTGCATTTTTCCACCCAAAAATATGGTAATTTAATCGTTGGGGTTTAACACCCCGAAACCATGATATGATTATGAGAGACGCCGTAGTGGAGGGCTCCGAAAATTTTGACCACCTGGGGTTCTTTAAAGTGCACCTAAATCTAAGTACATGGGCCTCTAGCATTTTCGCCTCCATCGAAAATGTGGCAGGGATTCGATCCCGCGACCTGCGGGTCATCAGTCAAGCACCTTAACCACAGACCACCGTGGCGGGTCACCCAAAAATATGACAGACCACAAGCTGCGTTAACAAAAATGAAAATAGGAGAGAAGAAATCTTGCCTCTATGTCTGCATTGGGAAGACCAATGCAATACGATCGTGACGCACGACCGAGAACGCACGCCATGGCGTAGATCTGTATCACCATGTCCGCCAGGTTGGCCAAAACCATCTGCTGCTCAATGATTTCCTGCAACGGTGAACAAGTTTTGGCAACAAACATTACCATTGCACGTGTACAGCTGGCATGACAAGTTTTAGAGCAAGATTTTTCAGAGCTGAATTCAGCCTCAATTTAAGATTCGCCAGCTGTACCAGTGCATACGTCCAACATAGTGTTGTAATGTTTTACGAAATGTAGGCTAAAACTGTACTGAAACTCGTATTTTTAAACAAAACTACCCCACACGCTGTACATATATCCACTTGCAGTATAGGTGCACTTTTCACATAGCCAGGTTATGTGAAACAGCTTTTGAATAAGGTTTACCATTGTTTACTTCAATTCAAACAAGAATTTGTAGTCCTTAAGTATTTCAACTAATGTTTGATGGTCATGCTTGGGTGAAAGATGATCGTGGCCAGACAATGCAAATGTTGGTGCATGTACAAAGCTCACCAACTGAAATCTGATAACTGCGACTGCATGGGGGGCGACGCTTACTCGGCTATGGCAGAGCAGTTAGTCATCACTGGGAGACCACAAATTTTGAATTTTGTAATTTTCCTGTTGAAGGGGCCAGTCAAGCTGTGAAATGCAGCTTTTTCCCCTTCACACCAAACCACGCATATACTGTACTCTTATGTACTTTCAATGTGGCTGAATAAACTCAAACACAATGTACCACAAAGGCTCCTGTTTCCATCATATACGTGTCGGTATATATCAGCTTGGTGTCCCTAGTGCTCAGTGGTTGCACTAAGAGCACATGTGTATAGAAACCCTTCAAACAGCTTGAATTCAACAGAAATTAGCACTATAGAAGTGGAGCAGTGCATACAGAAAGAAATGAAAGAAGATGAAATGACGTTTGGCAAGCAAATCGTAACGTGATAGATTTAATATAATCTCTTTATAGTGGGCCTGCACTTGCATCTGAACAGTAAATGCGTTCCCTGGAAACTCTCTAGGTTATCTAGTGCACTGAGAGACTTTTTCTGGACAACTGACGTTAGGTCTTTGGACAGACAGCTAAGCACTAATTCAGAGAGGAGCACTCTTTAGAACACTGCAAAAACTTTGTGCTTTATGGTATCAAGGAATCCAGCTGGCATGACAAAAGAGGGTGAAGGATTTTTATACGATACTTGCCTTCCCATAATGTTGTAAAGCTATTTCTACTGTGTACTTGAGGCGTTTGACGCAGTACTCCAATGTATCAGCTCCACCCTGCAACAAGAAAGCGCTTGTGCTACAATCAAGCAAACGTTGAAAACCAAATACATACTAATCAAGCATAGAATACATGCGAGACACACTATTTATGCTCAATGCATAATCTGCATGGACAATTACAATTCCCACATATTTCATTTGTTACATCTACGCCTAACAATTTGGCCACATCAAGCATGCTAAAGTCGTATTCCTGACAGGAAGGCTGTAAGGATGCAGCCCATAGTGTGTAAATTTATACAATAAAACATCGATGTCTTAGTATCCAATATTTAATGCACTTAGATAGTTTATGCACACAGAATGGTTCTGTCAAATGTATATAGAGATGATTTTCACGTTAATTTAACACTTAAACGTTTGTCAATGAGTACTACAAGGCAGGAGGCACGAAAACCACAGAAACATGCATTGGTATCAAGGTCAGCAGCACTGTGATATGTATTGCTAGATCACAGGGCGTAGCTATAAATTTTTTCAGGGTGGGTGGGGGGGGGGGAGGGGGAGTCAACCACCCTTTATGCAGGTTCGTGCATGTGTTTGTACGTGCACACGTATATATACACATACAAAATTTTAAAATTCCCAGCCCCCTCGGCTATGCCAATGCACAGAAGCAAATTAGACAGATTTTACTGGTGCACAGCAAAGACAACACAACATGACATCAATGACTCACTTGCAAGGACGGATGCAGAGCAGAATAAAGCTCCAAGTCTTGGACAGGCTTGTCGGCAGCATCACGACGGCGTTCCCACAATTTCTGTATCGCTGTTATAGGATTGGCCAAAGGATTCCTCAGTTTCCTGTATTTCAAATCGAGAACAGCAAGGCTCATGTTTATGGCTTGAAGTTTCAAGACTTAAGAGTACTTCAGTACTTGATAGAAGTTTACACCTGCGGTTATTTGGTCACTGTGGGAGGCCCGGAGAAGTATGAGATTTTTTTTTCCAACAAGATAGTATACATTCACCAAGAAAGGAAAATGCAACTTTCTTTACTGTTCTTCATGAGACAATAGTGTTGTGTCCTAACCTCAACATTTCAATAAAGCAATTCATTGTTGTTGGTTGACAACTAATTATTTCATTAACTTTCAGGGCATCACAACATTATAAAATACATCCGAGTGTGTTTTTTGCTGTTTAGATGATTTTTTGTTCGGAACATTTATTGTGCGTGACGTTTTATTTTTTAAATATTCCAATCAAAAATATACATGCTTGTAATGTCTTAGAGTTTATTAAATAATAAACATTTACTTTTTATTTGAAGGTTATCTTGAAACACTGCATTTCCAGTAATGATTCAGTTTAAAAAAAGATAATGAATCAACTTTCTATTACACTCTTCGAAGTTGTCGTGATAGCATTTAGACAAATGCACGTACTACCCATCATTTCTGTACTAACAGGTTCAACCACACATTTTCCAAAGAATGTGCAAGATGTCTTAAATGTCTCTGATTTCATTCATGCCTGCAACTCTGACGTGCCAACAATTTTACCGTATAATGCCTCAAGAGCACACAGCTGAATACACCTTTAGAATATCAGAGATTCACTATATGCTGCAATAAATTAAACAAAGTTGTAAATTATAGATTCACTTTGTCATATTCTTACATTTGGGTGCTATGGTATAATCATGTGGAAGTGCTGAATGAATGCAAATAGGCAAGTAATGAAGTATATCGGAGACAGAAATTCTCTAGGACAAGCTTGTAATTCTGCTAATGTGGCAAGAATACCAACTTCACAATTGACAGTCACCAGATCAAATGCTGCTGCTCACACCAACCCCAACGTTTGGAGGACGTCACTGTAGTCTCCAAGTGAACAAGTGCTCGTCGTCACAGCTGCAGAATCCACCCCATACATCATCGACGCCTAGTAATAAAGACCTGATCATACTCTCTACAGTGCTAGTGATAGGAAAATTCATACAGTGACACCATCTCATAAAGAGTGATAACATTCACAACACGCATGAGTCAACTATTGCCACACGTTCAAAGAATAATTGCACAAAATATACTCACAATATGAGATCTGCAAGCTGCTTTCCAGTGTACTGCAGACCCATCAGAGCAATAAATAGCCGTAGAATTTCATTCGTTCCCTGAATAACAAGCCAGGAAGGAACAAAGCATAGTTTCAACTCTTCACTCCGGTACATGGCATAATAGGGTCATGGAACAGCACAGTGCATGCCTAACAACATTCAAGCCCCTTAACTACATTTGAGTGAGCTAGGAATTATAAAGCTTTTTTCATATTATATGCATCACATATGAAAGTCCGGCTTGAAGTCAGTGTCAGTCAACCAGTGATGTACTCAGCACATGTAAGAGCCTGCAAGCTAGAGTTTGAATCATGCTGCACAGAATACTTTGACAGTAAAGAAGAACAAATCTGAAAAAGGTTTAGCTGGACCAGGTTAAGCGTAACTTACTATTGCATTGTATTTCTTGTATATTAGCTGGCTTAGGAATGAACAATCAGCTAGCATGCACATTCTACTGCTATGCTATCAGCCCACAACTTCACAAAATCTCTACAAGACTGCTCATTATGCAAGCTCTCTTGCACAGCGCGATCAACAGCACATATATATACAGTGACAAGAAAAAAAAAAAAGCTGTGTGACACCAAACTTAATGATCTCACAATCCACACACTACTATACAAAGGCAATTACTTCTACAAGTGACTCACCTCGAAGATGGAGAGTATTCTGATGTCTCGGTAATACTGTTCAATGGGAAGTGACCTCATGAAACCCGAACCACCATGGATTTGAAGGCACTCGTTGACTACGTATTGTCCAGCATCTGAACTGAACACCTGCAGGCCACGAGTAAAGAAAAGAAGACGAGAGATGGAGAAATGACCCGGTAAAACCTCACAGAGTGCAAAATTAAGCAACATGAGAGTGTTCTTTTAAAAACAGACTACATGGAATTTTCTAAATTTATCCTACAAGAAGTTCATCTCAGTCTCAGTACATTGAATCTATTTAAAGCTTAAAAACAAGAAAAAAGCTTCATGCTGTTCAACTTAAAAATTCAACTTAGAGTGTGTTCCGATAACTAGCCTAACTTGTGGATATAATTATTTTTGCAAGAAATACTTTTGTTTTTAGTAGCACACGTTTAGGGGCTAGTTGGCGAATTGTTTTGAAGAAACACTGAGAAAAGGGCCCACCATAGAAGAAAGGTAGTCTAGTAGCATGCATTGTGTGCTGTGTTTATTTTTTTTTTGCGCAATCCTTCCTTTCTGAAACTTTTGTCTTTCATTACTACTGTTTTCTGCAGGTTCCTTTCCATGCACGCTTAAAATATGTACAAGTATGCACACACACTTTTGCCTGCGATGCACTGCTGACAACATGCAAGGTGGCCTTTGAAGCTCATTTCACGAGTCACATTACAGAGAACAGCCATCATTCAGGACATTTTGGATACTAAAGGGGCAAGAACAAAAAGAAAGGAACCCACCTTGTTAATTGCTCCAAGAGAAACAGCAATAACTCGTAACTTACCTTAACTATGGCACATTCTAGCGCGCAGTCAGGTTCCTCGACAACATCGATGATTGCGGATGCCACATACACCATGCTTTCTATTGCATATGTCAGACTTGTCATCCTATAAATTTTGTCCTGAAATGAACAGAGCGGAACCACAAGCCCCTTACTGACCGTCCCACACTTTATGCAGCCATCGATTACACTTTTCAGAGCGCTGCTAATAGGCACCCGTTTTTGCACTGAGCGTCGGCATGCCTCGTCCTTCGTAACTGAGAGAATGAACACAGTGAAAGATGGAAACGAATGCATAGTGTGGAGAGGATGGCGAAAGCATATGGAGAAAAACAGAGTGCCACACGAGGCTACTAGATGGCACCATACTATTTGCAATCTGCGCAGTCAAAGCAGTGACATTCATGCCATCGAGACCAAGGGACCGATGAAATAAAAACACACGTACAGCTGTGCTCAAAATTTGTCGGTAATCTTTCTGTAGCAAAAAAAAAAAAGCTTATTCCATTAAGTTCTATTTCCATCACAAGTGGATGCACTATTGAACATCGTACGAGCTACATCTTGCGCTGATCTATCCCTAAAGGTTGCTGCTTCTTCATGCTGGACTAGCCATTACTACTTATAGTTTAAAATAGTGAAAATAATACGTAAAAAACACAGTCACAAAAATGAAGATGAAGGCAAATGCAAAGTCATTATAATTTCTGGTTCATTCATACCAAGAGCCACCTAAATTTTTATGTTAATGCCAGCTCTTATACTAAGAAATTCAAAACAGCTGCCAATGAAAATATCCTAGGTGAATGCTATGACAAAAGCCTGCTATGACTAGCTTTATATAATTTCTTTGAACTTCGCTGCGAATTTCTAAAAAATGACACATCTTTTCAAGTTGATTAGGGAAGAGGTGATCACCTTGATCAGGTAGAAGTCACACAGGGGTTTTTCAAACTGCACACGTTCAACAGCATACTTTGAGGTGTACGCTGAAAAAGACGCCAGCAATATCATCAGTGAATGCATGGTTTAAACCGAGTGTATTACTGCTGATGAAAAAGCTCCCGTGACAGCTCTTGTTAGCAAAAATAGGCAATAGAGATGGTATGAGCATGCTTACCAATAAGTTCTCTAAGGCCACCAGCCAGGGCAGCTCCCATTCCAAACCTCCCATTGTTAAGTACATTCATGGCTACCTAAATTGGGGGAAGGTCAAAGAAGGATGCGTAGACACAGAGTTAACGAGGTTAATGAGCCCAGCTTGTATACACAGTAGGTTCTGATATGCGATATGACACAAGGATTTGCTTATGTGGGGCCAAGTCCTATAATTTGTGTACAGAAAGCAATAAGGTTGGTGTGTGTGTTCCTTCCAGTGGTAGTGACAGCAGAAAGACAGCGAACCCCCATTTCATGATGCCATGACACATCTATCAACAACGTACTGAAACCAAAACTGGTCTTGTAGGGACAGACATTAAAGTAAAGTAGCTAAAGCACACTCCATGCTTCATTTAATAAATAACTATAACAAGTCAGAAATGTCGGGTAACTCAACCGCTCCCTCTGCCTATGCATCGTTACTGCCACTGCCCTTCATAGGACCATGATGGTCAGTCTTGCACGCATAAATTTGTTATTCTTCTCTCTGTTCAGATTATTCCTCCGCAAAAAAAATTTTGCACAATCTCTTCAAGCTGCACTGTGAACATACAGCCTTTCTCACTGTCTTATCAGATTAGAGCTACAAGCAAAAAAGAAAAAGAAACAAGGAAAGAGGAGCAGAACGACAACTTGCGTGGCCATGACCATAACGTACGACAGACACGCTACATTGAAAGTCAAGCGCTTGTTAGGCTCACCTTAAATCCATCTCCCACTTCCCCTAAGATGTTTTCTGCAGGCACTGGTGTGTTGTCAAAAAATATCGACGTTGCTGAAACAGAAAGTTCACTGTTAGCCTTTTAATTTGCGACATTTACATGCCACTAGAGTGCACGACACACGACACGCTGCAAAAGCTTATGCAGAAAGTTTTGGACACATGTTTACTATAGGAGGTATTCACGCACGGACGTCATCGTTGGACTACAACCGAAGTTCTCAGCAGCACATGTTGTTTTGATATTTTTTCTAAGAAAACAGCGTAGTGAGGTGCAGCGCCGTCAACCATCAGATTGTCATATACTGGATCGCTGAACGACCATGGCTATGGTGGTGCACCCGCTGACGCCGCTTGGCAGGAGGAGTTCAGTGGATACCTCCTATACTGTCAACAACAGATTTCTCAGATGCTTTCAGACATAGCACATAATCAGGATGACTTCGAGGCATCGCAACTACAAGGATGTCTCAAATTTCAGATGCTGAAACTCTTTGCTGTCAAATTTTTTGGACATGATAGCAGATTCAAAATGGCATTATTTGAAGCCCCTATAGTCACCATGTTGATTATCTTGTAGCCTTGATCTATCACTCTTGTGCACAAACTCGTCTGCCGCTGTAGCAGTTCCAAAAAGCCAGCCTTGCTGCAATGCCGCAGTGTAGTGTGTGTTCCTTGTTGTAGTGTGTGTTTCTTAATTATACAAGTGTGCACGCACAGTACAAGCATCGAGACTTCTGACAGGCCCTCACAGCTATTTCTGGCATGGCTGCACTGATTTGGGCCCTTGAGGGCAGTAAAAATTCACGCATTCATTTTCTTTGGACTACCCATTTTTCATGAGATTTTGTGGCCCCTAGGGTGTCGGAAAAATGAGATGTTCTCTTTTTGTGATTGTACTCTAGAATTTTGTCTATCTCTGCTAGCTGTTCCTTACGCCTGTGACGATCCTGTTTTCTTCTTTGCTCTACCTCTCAATCCACTAATACTTCGATCACATTTTGCTGATCTCCATTGCTGACCAGTCTACACTCCCACCTGATTCAACCAACAAAGCCTGTAGACCAACTTGATTCAACCAACAAAGCCAGAGCCATACCTTATGGCTCTGGCTTTAATGTTTACGTTCCATTAGAATGTGCTATCCTCGAATATTTTCTGCAGCAGCCACGGTCACAACCTGCTGCAAATACACACCTGTGTGTTTTTATTCAATTAGCATTCTTTGAAAATTTTACGCATTCTTTTGGCACAATACCTGTTTCTAACCTCTTTCTTGCCAACCTGAGTCAATGGGATTGTAACGCCAAGTACACGAACATTTATGGCTATTCCTCCAGGTTCGGTGTGTTCCACTGGATAGGTTGCCCATATAGACAAGCAGAGCAAGCGTCAAAAAGTGAAGAAGCCAGCAACTGAAAACTGAAGGAGTCAGCTACTGAGAAGCAAAAAAGTTGGCTTGACGAGGAGATGAGTGTGGAGAAAGAAGTGGAATGACCAAAACTGGACCAGAGCATGCACTGAGAGTAGAGCAGTGATCTGCAAAGCAAAGATGCCCGTAACACCACATTGAGGTCTGCCAGACAGATCTGAAGAATTTGGATATGCAGTGTTGCTAGTACATTGTTTCAATGCTAATTGCATTAACATTCATTGTGAGATAGCTTGTGCTGCAATTTTTGCCCTTGGGCAACCAGCATGGGCTTCGCGAGGCAAGGCAGTGCCTTTGTTTTTGTTGTGCAAATTTTTATTCCCCATTAGTGCAGCTCTCTTGTAACCCTTGCATATATTTTTTCCTTCTAAAGTATCGAATATGTTTTCTCAGTCTTTATATTAATTTGTTCTTGTTTTGTGCATTTATGTAAATTAATTTATTTTCAGCATCTAACAATGTTACTCTTTTTTCATGCAACCACCAGCCCAGTCAAGCTGTCTTTTCAACGGCTTTTAGCCAATGGTATCTCCCAGAACTCTTGCACTTCTGGAAATAAATCTGTATTTTATGTATTGTATTGTGTTATTTGTTTGAAAATCTTGTAAAACTACATGGAAAACTCTTGTATGTTATTCACCTGCTATCCACTGTGTTTCTCTCACTTTAACCACATAAGATGCAATGAAGTGAACGCTGCCATCAGTGAAATGTTGGTTTTCAACAAATTAAACCGGTGCCTTGGCTGCCTTACAGTCGCTCTTACAGATGACTTAAATACAAGTTTTTAAGCTGTAAAACAAAGTCTTAAAAAAAACAAAAATAACTTACTATTTGATCCTCGGATACCTAACTTGTCCTCTGGTGTGCCAGATGTGATGCCACCAAAGGCCCTTTCCACGATAAATGCTGTTATCTTGTCCTCCTTTTTCCTCTGCAGGCAGCAACAAAAGTGAAAACGTTTTCAAAACTTGGCAGTGGGTACTGTACAGGGCACTGTGTACCTCATGCTCATAGCTGGCCCTTAGCTAATTACGCAATAGATAAAGATCACATTAATGCAACTTTAGCTACATGCAATAGCGGCTTTTTGCACGCAGTAACATGAACACCACATGCCGCTGAAATCAGTTGCACTGCCAAAGCCTCAAAACTTTAGCATACTAACTTTCCAACAGTAAGCATAAGTTCACTATAAACTATTCTCACCTTTACATATTATGCTAAATGGGAACAGTGGCTGATGATCTCTAATAACTAAATTGTGCACGCTAAGCAGGCTACTGATCTGTTAATAAGCTACCATGAGGCATGAATATATTCTTTGCAAATGCTTGTAAGTAATAATATCATAAAAAAGAATACTGTGATGAAAAAAAATGATTGCAGCCATTCTTTTGGTTGTACCTGAAAGGCAGAACCAAAAATTAACGACAGCATTGCATGATGCAAGTTAGCAGTTGAGGTATACGTACATCTACTCCCTCCACTCTGACCTTGGCAAAAACAGTCATAATATCAGCGAAGCCACCGTTGCTGATGTAGATCTTGCTGCCATTCAGGTAGTAAGTCTTTTTATCAAGGCTAGGTGTCGCCTTGAGCTGAATAGATGCCGCATCGCTACCACTGTACGAACAAGAAAAGAATTTATTTTAAAAATATGAAGGACACCTTGCATGCTTTGCATGTTTATTGTTTGACATTTTGCATACTGCATTACGAAGGCAGTTACATAACGGTGCGCTGTAATGAGAGAATAAAAAGAGAAAGATTGGCAGTGCACAATTATATCCAGAGTACCGCTCGCAGCCTGAATGTACTTGGATGGAGGTTAGGGAACCATTTAGAGTGCATTCCTCAGTCGAAAGGAACATGAGTGTAGTACACATGTGAATTTAGCATTCTGGCGCGCATACGACTGCCACGCTTTACAGCTGACAACTTGTGTTTGGCAGTACTGGCACCTGTCTAAACACCTGTGCAGCGCACCCACATAGCAACATGAAGAACATGCAGCTAGTCTGCCAGTGAAGTGAGAGCCACATGGAATAGCATTCCCTTTAAGAGTGGATTGCCTTGTATCTACATGCACTTGTGCAAACAATGAGAAAATATGCACGAAACTGGAAAGTGAATGCAGGGACTATATGTAGTTCTAAACAGTCTGCAGGGCAGGTGCATACTTGTCCAACTGTGGTTACAATCTGAGATAAAAACAAAGAAGAGAGCACATTTTGTGTGCAGCCTCGGCTCTGTTCTCATTTTTATGTTTACATTTTTACGCAAAGGCTACAACATGGTAGTTACCTCCTATCATGATCGTTAAAAAGCTTGCCATGTGATCACACAAAGGATCCTGGCTGCCTTTTCTGCACCTGACAGCTATGGAAAAAGATTATTGTATCGAGTTGTCGGTAAAAAGCCCCACAAGAAAGGCAGCAATACATCCACTGACCTTGTTGGTTCAGTTAAGCAAAATGCTGCTATGTGCTCCCCCGTTGCGAGCTTTGGCAGGTACTTTCTCTTCTGTTCTTCGTTTCCACACAAAAGAATTCCCTGCAAGGCAGCCACAGAAGTCACAGATGTTAGGAGGAAAGACACTTAAACAGTGATTCGCTTGTTTGTAACATTACATGCAGAAGTACAGCCTCACAATTATAATCATCAACATCAGCATGGTTTAAAGTACAGTGCTGGAGCAGGCCTCTCCTAGTTAAGTAGTCATGCCAATAGTGTCTCAATAACAGATGATTAGTTATAAAAGACTGATAGTTTCCCAAGTGTAAACTCTGAAAAAAAAAAAAGAATGTACATATTTGGGTCATCCTCCTGTCACACAAATTTAATTGTCACTTGGCTAGCCTCATTTCCTTTCCCAAAAACTCTGCATTCGCTACTTTCCTACTAAGAATGGCATGTCCGGTTCATAGAATGCATGCCATTTGGGACCTGGAGGTACTGAGGCATGCGGCAATAACACAAGGTGCACGAGTAGGTGACGTTTGTTGCAGCGTGACAGAAAGATACCGTATTTACACGATTGTAGGCCGACCCGTTTTATCTAGATTCGAAATCTGAAGTTGGCGGGGGGGGGGGGGGGGGGTCGACTTACAATCGAAACCTAAACTAGTACCACCAGTTATGGCGTGACAATGAGAAATTAGGAACACTGTGGCATGGTTAAGATATTACCTATGACACTACCGACACTTACCGACACTACCTATGACATATCGTAGAAATCAGTTCAAAAGACAGAGACAAAGAAAGGACCACACATACACAGTGAAAACTATTAGCTGAGTTTTATTAAAAAACACACACGTATATACTTGTGCCTTTGAGGAGAAAAAGCCACAGACTTCTAAAGCTGCATCCAACTATAAGTTTGTTAATTGTAAGGTGAAAGTTTTTCTTTGGATATGAATTTATGGATGGACATATTCTGCCATTTTCACTGCAAAAATAATTTATTTCTCTTGCCAAAAATCGCTCATAAATTAAGCGAAGCTGATAGTAGGCTATCGCGAATATTTTGGCAATATGGCTGGCCAGCAACAGCATCATTATTCACACCACTATCGATAGTATTTTCACGTGGTAGTGACGGTGAAGTATGCTGCAGCAAGATTGGGAAATACGGTGCTCTTTATTTGGGCGAACTTATGCCCAGAAAATAAAAACTCAAAATACCAGCGATATATGCTGCGCACTGATGGTGGCAGGAACAGTCGTGGGCCATCGAGTAATCTGATCATCGGTGGAACGTGTTGTCTTTTATACATCAGTCATCGAACCTTCCAGCGTTATTGCTGGTGCTCGCGCAAGCTCTCGATTAAGCTTGACTCTTCGCGTCCAGCGCGTAATCTTAACAGGATGATCTCAAACAATCGTGAAGCTTCTCAAATATTACGGCATGGTCTGCGTCAAACTTTGCTAACTGTCCTTGTAAGTGAAACCCGAATACATCAAAACAAAGCAATAAACATGCGTGGCAGTAATATCGCTAGTAATATTAACGATGGTACTGCTGATTGCACTATCGATAGTTTGTCGATAGTAGTGCTATTGATAGTTACAAAAAAGCTATCGATGATCGATAGTCAATTTACTGATAGTTCTGCATCACTAGTAGCGAGGCCGTCTATCATGTTGCATGCCATTGAATTAGATTTTCTGAGCACTCACCAATAAATGAAACCTTGTATCTTGCTGTTCAGATTTTTACCACGTCCTCTTTGCACAAGTATGTATGTGTGTTTTGCAATAAAACTCAGTTGATAGTTTGCACTGTGTACGTGTGGTCCTTTCTTTGTCTTTGTCTTTTGCGCTGATTTTTACGATGATGCTGAAGCAACTCACCCACCAAGCCACTGTTTTGTAACATATACCATATTTTCTCGCGTATAACCCGCATGTTTAGCAACAATTCGGGGAAAATTTTCTAAATATGATCCCCACATATTGCCGCAAAGCTAGCTTCCCAGCATAGCTGTGAAGCACAGCCGTGAAGCCACATTTGCACACCGGAATTCATGTTCTTTGTCTTGACTTTACAAGACACACTGTGAGGCTAGTTGGTGACACTTTCTTAATTCAAATATTACAGCGCCACTTTTTACGAGGATAGGAGAGAGAAGTGCGTGACAGGATGGGCGCCGACTCTAAATATGAAGCCAGCACCTATCCTGTCGTGCACTTCTCTCTCCTGTCTTGGCCTGGTGGTACGCGAAATTGTCACGCAAGAAGCCCGCGTCTTCGCATCAGAAACGGGAATGCCAAGGACCCACTTCAAGGCCAGCAAGGCATGGGCATCAAAGTTCATGGTGAGGGATGAAGAGTGGGCTTGTGTAGTCAGTCTAGCAACCATGTAAATAAATTTTGTTTATTAAGTGGGCTCGCGTGGGTCTTTTTTATTTTATTTATTTATTTATTTGCTGGGCTATTTTAGGGAGGTTGACCTACACTCAAGTCAACTTACAATCATCTAAATATGGTACATCCTTTTTTTTCATAGAGTGTAGATACACATGAAGTGATGACATATAAAAGTAAATGCACACAATAAAAGTGCCAAATGCCTCACAAAGCATTCACCGCTATGGCTGACAGTATCGAGCAAGGTTCTGTACTAGAAAAGAATATGTGATGCTGCATTCACAGCATTAGTTAGGTAGTCGAATGAAAATAGGCATCATTGGTGCGGAGTGTGTAAATCAGTCTGTGTAGTCACATTTTGTTTTCAAGTCACACAATGAATCACATTCTACAAGTATCCCTTAAACGCCCGTAGGGAACATAATTCTCACCACATTTCAGCGCCTCTATCTCCAAGACGCCTAATTCCTCTGCCCTAAGATGGTTGCTGCATTTGAAGTGTGGTAAAACATTGACTTAGGGAGTGTATGTCGACATTGACGTCTATTTGTGGTCGGTGTGCGGGGCCGATTCTCGATTTGTGATCGGTGTGTGGGGCCGATTCCGGATTTGAAGTGCGCGGGAGTCGCCGTGATGGTGATAGTGGAAGAATGAAGAAGCGCGACTATGCTCGTGTTCGTGCGCGGGCTCGAGGGAATCTCTCGAGCGACGGGGACAGCTCGGCGAGCGACAGAGACGGATCGGGATCGGACATCGGGCCACGCCCCGACATCACGGTCCTGCCCTGCTGGTCCGGGCCTCGTCCTGGCTTCTACACTCGCGAGGGCCTTCCAGGCTGGGCGTCTTCCCACCTGTCCCCGGGATCCTGTCTCCAGCGGAGTCCCTGGGGCTGACTGCTGCTGTTCCTGTCCCGGTTCCCGTCGTTGCTCCAGGCGTGACTCCAGGCGTCGACTGCCGTGCTAGGATGCTTCCTGGCATTTACCTGCTAGGCCGGGCTACGCCCCGGTACTGATTCAGGGGAGCACGACGCGCCCCGCCTCTTCACCCTGACTGAGAGCGGCCGTGTCGACCACACCGATCGACGCACCAAAGCGGACCACATCGCGGTGTGAGTGGACAGACTTTAAAGCTAACTCCGCATAAGGACGCGAACGCGCATATGTGTTTATGTAGTGTAGTCCCGTGTGTGTCGATTTGTACATAAAGTGGTGTCTTTTTGTCCTTGGGTGATCTCTGTGCACGTCTGGCTATAACCTGCGCCCACATTTGCCCACAGAAGTAATGCTTTAGAATCAACTGGAAAAAATTTTAGCGCCTCTGACGCAACCAGCTACGCGGTAGCTCAATGCCCGTTGGCACCACCGACACTTTTCTCTCAGTGCGAGAGTTCGTCGTGCAGGTTTTCACCAGCTGCAATAACTGATGGATGAATGTATTCGCCGCAGTGAGCAAGGTGAGCAAATGCATTTGCTTCAAGTGTAGAACTAGTATCTGGTTCACTTCTAGAGCCGAATTTAACGAGGAAATAAAGTTATTGACATTTGAATTGCAAATTATGCAGTGGGAATAATTTCCCTATGGGCGTTCTACGATGCCAATCCTAGGGGTGCGATTTTCTGTTTCTCTAGATGGAAACGCGCTTGACGGTTGAAGAGGACCTGGATTGGTACTTTTCTTTACCTGATGGTGTAAACGACTTTTGTGACAGTGAGGAAGATGATGACGCGGACGAACCACTGTCCGTAATTACTTGCTCGAATGGTGATGCAACAGACATTTACCATACGACCGCAATGCAAGGTGCTGGCTCCTCGGACAAGTTTCTGGACGGATACAGTGGAAAATAAAAGGCAGCAACGCACGTGCTCCGAAAGCCTTCCAAGGTGGAAGAAAAAACATTAGGTGTACCAGACCAAGTGCGGCTTTCACCTGCACCGCATTTTCCTAGAGGAACAGGAACCTTCAAACGCTGCCAGTGTCGTTTAAGTAAACAGAATGACAAGATGTCGAAAATTGTTTGCTCTACGTGCAATGTGCAGCTTTGTGCCGCGCCATGCTTTGAAAAATTCCACCACGGTTCTGCCAAGGGCCCATAGGGAAGTATATTACCACACTAATAATTTTTATTTAGCGTCATAATAGGGAACTTTTGACGTTGCAGTGTGTTCCTTGGACAATAAACAGCGTTTTCAAAGAATCTTGCATTAGTATTTACAATAGACACGTTACGGATGTTTAAGGGGTATGCTGCAACAAATGTGTTGCATCTTTGGCTGTTAGTACATCTTTTCCAACTCCCAGCAGACAAAAGTTACCACAATGACCAAAGCAGAGGAAAAGCTATTCACAGACCTTAATGCCTATAGAATTGTGTGCAGCCAGAGTGACACCCAAGGATGCATCTTTTCCAGTGACTTCACATATCCTTGCATATTCTGTAGCTGTCAGGCCAAGGCCACCTAGAAAAATGGCAAAACATCAGCAATCAGTGAAATATACAGTAATTCTGGACTGAAAATGTAAACAAAAAAGTATTACTGGAATCTGAAAAGTACAGAAGGCTTAAAAAGTTGTTGATCGACAGATACATAATTATTTGGGCCATTCAAAAATATCGGTGCCAACAGCATGGGCTTGCAATATTTTTCAACATGCAAGTGACAAGTAAGAGCACACATTAGCTTCAGGAGTCTACCACTGTATGTAAACACAAATCGCACATAACATCAAGTACATGAATTGATTAAAAATGAGGTAAGCCTACAAAGCCCAAAATAAACACACATGCATTATTAAACAATATGCTCATAATGATACTCCTAATAAACCAACTCTCGTCATAACAATACGCTGCTACCACTAATGTCTTTTGAAACATGAACAAGTCTGAGCATTGTCCATATGATGCTGAAACACTGTGCCATATATATTCTTGTTCTAAAATAATCTATATACACAACAACAGCAAGTGGAACACATTTCTCGAAGCCTGTTGCCAGCTTTGAGTGGCAGTAACTGTTGGATTAAAATGTCTCAAAGCTGTGCTGCATCTTTAAAGACATACTAGTGGAGTTCTCTAGTTTTCACTGACTGCAGTTTTTTAGCATGCCCTGAAATCTAAACATACAAGTATTCTTGACATCGCGGTGTGTGGCCAACACAGTTTGGTTTTATTTTAATGCCTCCCACATAGGTGGCGGAATGCAGTAGTCACTATGTGTATATTTTAGCATCTAGCTGACAAATGTATGTTATTAACGTGCAAGTATTGTGGATATCTGTTCTATCCACTAAGAACAAACATGCAGTGTCTTTGCTGCCATGCATTTGCTGCCATGTCATAGCTGTCATGTGGAATATGACCAAGGAGGTTATATACTATTTCTTCTGGAGTGGAGGTGGCGCCCCCGTAAGTGAAGCCGGTCGCCGCCATATTGTAAAAGGAAAAACTCGGAAGCAGACGACGGAGTGCGCTCCGTTGCCCCGCCGTCGCAGTTGTCTTTGGGGACGGTGGCAAGCTTTTGTAAAGCAGTTAAACATTTTACGAGGCCATGGTGACTTCGTGTGTCGCTTATGGCTGAACAAATCGCAATAAGAAGACGCCTGGGATCACTTTTCACGTGTAAGTGTCCTCACTGTAAGTGTCACGTGTAAGTGTTTCATGTGTAAGTGTCCTCGTGCATGCTGTTAACTGGAAACAATTTGAAAGGTGCGCATACACGTAATACATGCGTACAGTTGTATCGATGAAAATTTTACGCTTTAAATGTTCGCTGACACGACGTTGTACGTGATTTTTAAGTGTATGCACGAAGTACCAAATAATGCGGTGCAGTCTAGCTGGACGTACCGAGCATTATTGGTACGAGTAGGAAGTCTGAACGCCCTTTGAATTCCGAGCGTTCTGGTGTTTTCTTGCAAGTCAAGACTGCCAGCGTGCATGCGTGTCCGGTGCATGGATATCAAATTTGATGCATGTTTATCGAGGAATTGGCAAACGCAACATTCCATGACGTGATTATCCGTGTTACGTGTTTCCAAAAGACTGCGCGCAGCGTTCTACCTGGGAACGTGCCGGTCGAAGAAGTGGTTAGAGAGCTAAGGACGGTGACCAGCTCTGACCACCTCTGCTCCATGTAAAACAATTTTATCTCTAAAATAAGGTGCCGCCCGTTTCATGGCCGATCCCCCGCGATGGGTTGCGCCAGTTTGCCAAGGAACAACCAACCAACCAACCACCTCTGCTCTATTCACTTCGCAGAATGCTGCTTCGACAGAACGGGGCAGACAACCAGGGCAGACGGCCTGGCAGTGTACCTATAATTTTTCCTGCTTTCCCAGCGCATCTACAAAAGCCTGTTAGTTCCTACCTCCTTGACGTAGCTTCAACACAAATAGTTACGAAAAGAAGAAATTGCGGCAAAAGCAAGATGTAACTCTTTTGAAATCCGACCAAACCGAAACCGAAACACAGAAGGACGCGGCTGATTTACTTTTTTATGCATCTAGTCTGAGAGGGTGAGCTACCTCGTTTCGAGGCTCTACGCGCAGCGCTTGCCGCGATGGCACACGTCGCCCACTTAGGTTAATGCTTGCGAATCCTCCTTCTGGCCAAATGTTCGCATGATGGACGTGTGCTTATGTAAAGAGAATAAGTGCGTTCCACGTTAGCTTGTGGTTACCCCTTGAACACTAACGCCATTACATCACAAAAACCCAGTTCCTAGTAACACATATGTAATTACAGTGCGCCAGCGCGCTCGATATACGAAGCACCCCTTCGACAACAGATTATTCTGAAAGTCTGCAGCTGACAATGGGTGTATGACATAATTTGTTTCATAAACGAGAAGAGGCAACTGTTCGTGGGTGTATCTTTAAAGCAGTTTCCATCTCATTTTTTGATTGTGGGACTGCAAACCAACGCGCGCGCCGCGCGTATTCCATTGCCGTCTATGGCGGTCGCGCCCTGTTTTTCCTCTAGCTACATGGCCGGCGGCGGCTTCACTTGCTCCCGTTGGCGGCGGCCGGGACTGCCACTCCAGAGGTTCTATAGAACCTCCTTGGATATGACGTAAACTTTATTTACTGCACAAATGGTATTAGTACACGCAAAATATTCAGATCAATGCTGGTACATTCTGCCTAGCTTCTTTTCTTGTTGAAAAGTATGGTCAACCTGGCCTACCTGTATTAAAAGAAGTCAACAATGAGGTAAACATGATACAATTCCTAAAAGCAAGATGTTGCACCTTACCATATTCTGTTGGAACTTGTAATCCAAACAGTCCTAGAGCCTTTAAGCCATCCAGAATTTCCTTTGGTATGTTCTTTTCCCTGTCTATTTTGGCAGTGTCCACTGAAAGAGCAGAGTTTTGGTTTTGGTCAGGAATATTAGGACTGGCTACGCACATGAAAGAATGGAGCTCACCATTCTCATCGTAGAACCTCCGGATGGCCTCTACCATAGCTTCGAGCTCCTCAAGCTTCTCGTTTGTTAGCACCTCTGGGTACGCTAGCATGGCCTGCAAATTCAAAATTGAGGACCATGTCACAGAGCTGAACCCTATGCTTAAACATCAACATTATGCTGCAGGCCATTTGTCTTATCACGTCTTCACGAACTTTACAACAACACATCGGTGTTTGATGTAGCTGCTTGTCCAGCTGTCAGGTGTCTTCCTGTACCATGATCCTCAAAACTAAACAAAGCTGCCATTATGTAGCGTTATAATTGACAGCGCTAAGACAGGAACAAAACAAAACAACACCTACCCATCTCAGCACTATAATTACACTACACATCAACAACAAACTCAACTCGCGTCATTGCCACTATGTTGCACATAACGTTACGTAAATTTACCGATACTGCACATTATCATGAAGTGAAATGAACTCCCATAAAACTTAACCATGGAAACTGATGCAACAAAGTTTCAAGATCTTATACAAAAGGTCAGCTCTAAAAATGGTGGCTTCTTTTTTTGTGTGTCCATATCACAAAGGTCTGGTAACGTCTTAGTATTCAATCATTTTGTTTGAAAGAGATGTTTCTAGCTTGTTTCTTTTTGTCATTGTTGCCATTACCGTTATGCCCTCTGTTTTCCATTATCTTTGCGTCGCACATTTGTTTCACTGAGCCCTTTCTTGCAATCTATTTATTTGTGTGGGTGTATTATGAATATTAATGAATAAAAAGCTAGACACCATTGAATTGGGGGGGGGGGGGGGAGGAAAGGATTTGCAGCAAGACACATGGGGCATAAGAAATACATCAGAATGAGAATTTTATTATTAAAAATTGGGCAATATTGTAGCTATTTAGTATACAGAAGGTATACACATATATAAGTTCATAATTCTGTGTCCTCCAGGAACTGTCACTATCTCTTTCCAAACTTACTGTCTGTTATCCAACAGCTGCAGTACTAAGGTGCATCTGGAATAAGTTCAGCCTCTCCTAAAATCTTACCTAACTCTGAACGCCTATGTTCCAGGATGCAGCTGGGTTTCAGCAGGTGTTAAACATTCGATGTAGCTCAGAATGATAGAACGTTAAGCTGCATCCCAAACTTTATTTTTTCTAATGCAATGTCGCTCACTTGCAGCAATGTGTAAAGGTATTAAAAAAAAAAAAACTTGTTTTATCTGTAATGCGCAACGTACAATAAGCATTAGACTGCTCTTTGAAATTTTCGTTGGAGTGAACATTTGCAGGTGTGAGCAGGCAATAAGTTTTTGAAAAGTAATAAAAGCGTGAGCCACACATGTTTTTAGAAGTTGTGCCTCCCAGTGGTGAGGTGGAAAGATGGTTTTCTTCCCCCCCTGCTGTCTATGTGCACACAGGCCTTGGTCTCCACTAACACAACCTGTAATTTACTCGCTACTGGTTTCGTTAGAATTCTCGCCACTTGATATTTGAGCTAGTACCATTATATTACGCGCCAGGCTATCCTTGAAGAAAGCAAGATGCATTAGAAGATGAACAATGAAGAAGATGCACTCAGTCACTGTCATTACAAGTGAAAGAAGAGCCAATGATGATTGTAGTTAGTTACAAGAAAACATACTCACAAACAGGATAAGTGCACTTATCCTGTTCATGTATGTGTTTTCTGTGCATTTCTTGTGTTTCAGTAGCATGGTGCAATTAGTAATTACACAATGAAAACTTAATTCAGGACTGCCTCTGAAACTGAGAAGGTGACATACTAGAACAACAAAAAGGTTGTGAAAGCCAGCTCTATCTAGTTCACAGGTGTTGAGCGGGCATTAGCCAATTATGTCAGATGCTGGTGCAATTGAATTTCTCGAGTATCAGTACACTCCACTGCTATAGCATTGGCAGAGTGGCTGAGGGGTAGGATCCTGAACTGTCATATCAGTTGTACATAAATGCGGGTCCTTGTGTCATCGCATAACGATAATATTTTTTTCTTTGAATTTTTCCCTCAAAGATTAGTTAAATTGTGTTATAATGCAGCTTTGTCAGGTGCAATGATAAAGATCCTATAGCCATTTCATTTTCTCAGCTTATCACACTGTCACAAAATGGGATGAAAATGGGGCAAGCATCTGTGCAAACTACATACACGTAGTAGAGTTCAACAACCTATTTCCTGTACATGTCACACATCCAATTTCAATCACATCCTTTTTTTTTTGTTTCAGTCAGTCATCTTCATTATTTTTCTTTTACTATCATCGTTTTTCCAGATTTATATTAAAGGTTGAATAACCGTGACCCCCAAAAGAAATGTACAGAAACATCTGTAGCACAGAATTAAATGCTCAGTGCTATGAAGCTGACTGCTTTTCCTAGCAGCCTGCAGCCACACAGCACACCTTCGCTGAGAAGCTATTTTTCGTTCAAAGTTATTGCACAATATCATAACCTAGGGAAAGGGTAGTAAGGTACAGACAAATTATGCGACTCGCTCATAGTCTCACACTGTGCCCTCCAGTGAAGTGAATTTTTGTAAAGTCAATAACAACTTGTTTTGAGAGGATTTCAGAGTGGCTCTAGATAAAATTATGTAAAAACATAAAACCAGCTAACTTTAAAAGTGTGGCATACTAGGTTTGTTGGTATGTCACGATTACTGATGGGTACCGCAGTGTTAGGCAAAAGGGTGGACAAAGTGAGAAATGAAGGTGCCTTTGTCACTTGGTCCAGTCATCTTTTGCTTAGCACTATAGTTTTTAGCAGTAAACAGCTTTGTTTCAGCTTAGTAACCTTTAAAGTACACTGCTTAGATGAATGCTCTCACAGGGTAGTTACCAGATCTTGAGTGATGCACCATGCCCATTAGGTATACAAAAATTTATGTCAATAGCAGTCACAAACCGTTTTAAATGAAACAAAAACAAAACAATAATAGA
This sequence comes from Rhipicephalus sanguineus, assembly GCF_013339695.2. Taxonomy (NCBI): domain Eukaryota; kingdom Metazoa; phylum Arthropoda; class Arachnida; order Ixodida; family Ixodidae; genus Rhipicephalus; species Rhipicephalus sanguineus. Next base: position 144,505,044 of record NC_051181.1, on the reverse strand, counting down.
GAACTGAACAAAACAAAAAAGCACATATGCAAAGCGCGAGGAAATGCTCCCCAATTAATTTTCATCTTGTGGTTACTCTCGACATGGCAAAACGCAAGTTCAATTTTGTCACAACTTTTCGGTAACGCTATAACTTTGCTTTCATACATTGTGGACCACCTATAATTCTTGACTAATAATACTACAGTAGGTGGTAGCCATATCTTTCAAAGCTAACAAGAATGATGGCAGGATGCTATTTGCGGATGATAACCTCATGAGAACTTGCAAAAAACCAGCACAATCGTGCGGCTTAAATTTGGCATAGAGCTGAGTTGGTTGAGTTTCTGGTTAACTGATGAATTTTTAATGCTTCAGAAGAAAAATAAAATATTCAGAATGAGAAGAAAAGCCAACAGGACAGGAAGAACACTTGTTCGTCAACCGACTGCTACACCTGGAAAATATTTCGCAGCTGCAGCCCAACCTGTGCCCATACATGCACAAATAATCTGCAGGTCTGGTCCTTTGTATACTGGTCAGCAGAATCTGGTCCCTTTGCACACAACGCGCTAAGTGATATGCCAGTGCACAACTTTATTTCCCAGTACAGCTGTACTGAACTGATATGGGAAAGTGCAAAGTATAAAAATGCAGATTGATTCACGATGCTACAACATCAAACAAAGCCTGATAAATGTATTTGCACTTCCTCTATCTCACTGCAATGAAAGAGCGCAACCAAATGCGTCACGAACTTGTGCAATATACATCCGAGACAAATGGCTTCATGCATGAGCCATGATTCTGTGTAATTAGCCTGCCACCACATGACATGTGCAAGTATGCAAACAGGTTAGAAAAATATACTAGAGTGGAGATTACATCCCGTAAGTGAAGCCAGATCTCCACCATGTTACTACAGGCACGACAGAATGTTAGCTTAAAGGGAAGCAAAGGTATAACGTTTCCCTCACAAGCCCTAAGAGTTTAAGATGGGTAATTGTTTCATATAGATATTGTTCAACATGCCTCTCTCAAAGCCCTCGCAAATTTTATTAGAGATCAAGTTACGAATACTCAACTGGATATATTACTTTCATTGGGAACAGCTGTCTCTCAATTTTATAATTAACCTAGCATTTACGTTACCAGAACAAAAGCACTTCATCTCTGATGGGACATCACATGAGAAGGCTACATTTTTGCTGGCTTCACATTTGCTGCTAGAAAGGCTCAAGAGCTTCCGCTCCAGAATTTAATTTTTAAGAACTCCTTGGTTGTACTCTCCAGGAGTAAAGATCAGTTCAATGCCTGCGTTATCTTGTCTCGCTGTGATTTTTTTCTTTTTCTCCAAAGCGCTGAAAATGCATTTACCCGGAACTACGAACGCTGCCTTTTTTATCCTCCCCGATTATCGCTGCTGTTGCTAGCCATATCTGTCCGACTGCGGCATGGTTGCGACATATTGCATCCTGGTTGTGGTTGACTTGGAGAACAATATTCCACGACTTGATTATATGAATCGGGTGGTACCTGTGAACCATATCTGCGGTCAGCCCACTAAGTCCACTGTAGATACGCGTACACGTTATAAATAGTTAGACTGCCAGCATGCGCACTTTCATTGAACTCTACAAGGCTATTCGGTACATCACTTATCTCTGTTTATCCTCCACATCCGCCTAGCTATCAATCTGCCTCTCATCCCTTTGGAAGCGGGTGCTCTATGGGCACCCGTTCTGCCCCTTTCCTTTTTCCTACTACAGGTCGAGCGGCACTGGCGAAATCTTACTTGCAAAGTTACGATGCAGGAAAGCCCTCCATCGCGTAGGAGGAAAACAAGATCACGATCGACGGTGTTCATTGATTGCATCACTGCATCAATATGCGGAGCTGCCGAAAACACATTTTCTGTCAGGATTCAATAAAGAACGCCTCAAAATAGTACACAGTATTGCGGCTGCGTTTGATGAAATATGCGAAGACTGCCTCGAGTGCGTAGTCTGCCGAGCGAGCGTGCGACCTTTTCGCATCACGCGCGCGCGCTTCCATAACTTCCACGCAGGAAGAGAAGCACTCACCCTTTCCATCTTCCCTATAAACATATTCTTGACAAAAGGTTCTCGCTTGACTTTTCCCTGGGACAGATCGAGGGGACGCTCTTCGACCACCGGCACTCCCATGTGCGGCCCAGGAGCTGTTTCCGAAACGAAACGCCGCAGGAGAAGCACGACATCGTTCCGGCTCGGCGAAAACGTCCTACAACGCTTCAGGGTGTGTTTCAGAAGCAGAGACATACTTCAGCGTTGGCTTTCTCGGTGTCCAAATGACCCCCGAAGCTTACACGAACATAATGCGCAATACTTTAACACGCACGCTTCCAAAACACTTGCGCGAGCCGTCCGGAGGGCACAGGGCACGACAGAACACGACGCAATGGGAGATGGAGATCATACAAAAATTGGTTTTGATTTCAGCGCCACCTATGCAGTGTCCCGTATCCCGTTATGTGCAATCATACGCAAACCATGCATACGCCAATCAAGTTTTCACACCACCACCGTTCGAAGTAGCTTGTTACGTTTGTTTCTAGCGCAGTTTTTTCTAGTTTGTGAAAAGCGCTACGCACATGATGGTACGTACAACAACGGCGCGAAGTTCGAAACAAATCTCGTTTACATGTACACGTTTTGTATGAATTAACACTCGGTTCCAACGTTCGCGATATCGTTATCAAGTGGAACTGAACGATGTTTTCGCGAATCTGGCTTGCACGGTTTCCCAGAAGGCTACGTTTTTAACAGTGAAGATGCTTAAGGTATCGATAACTTGTGCTCCGTCGTGCAAAACTACACAGGTGTGGCAAGTCCCTATCCCGAGTACAGCAGGTGTGATCGTTAAACGAAAACTCTGCTCTGCTCGGCGAACTGGAGCACGTGAAAAAGAGATAGTGCGGAGAAAAAAAGAAAGTGCGGAGCTGGGCAGCCTTTCTTTTCCAGTTTTTTGTTTCTCTCCTTATTTCTATTTTTCTTCATATTTTCTTCCCTTGCTTTCTCTCTCTCTGCTTCTCACTTGCTTCCTCTTTCTTTTTTTCTATTTTTACACGTGGTTTTGCCCGTGCTACGCCAAGCGACGACAGCGTACGCCAGTCCGGGCCCCTAAAGTGCTCCGCACTTAATATCATCTTCAAGGCGCTCGAAGAACAAGAGGAAGAACCCATGTAACACAAAAGAAGCTATTTGCCGTCTAAAAGACGTCTTGAACGGCTACCAAAAAGGGCTAATAGACGTCGTGGTCAAGACATTCCCGTAGCCGTAGACGTCTATCCGACGTCTGATAGCTGTGCTAATGTCCCGCTAGTTGACGTCTTTAGAAGACGTTTTGAAAAGACAAAGATAAGACGTTTTATAGACGTTCTTGTTTTTTCGCCGTTTTCGAAATTTTGGACTTTCGAAATATAAAATAAACTAATATAACTCTAATGAACTAATCATAACTGTCTTTGCAGATGTTTGGTCGGCAGCCTGACGGCTACCATAGGAAGATAGAGATTGAAGGGACCGAAAGAGCTCCCGCGAGAGCACTTTCCTGTTTTTCTCACACTTCCTATGTCAGTCGTCGAGCAAGTGACCAAACAATCAAGCAAGATCACTAACATACGTATACATACCTGTTCACCCACGCATGTCCTCACTGTTGCATATATAAATTTTCGACGCTGAGTTTACTCGCGTTTATTGCGGACCGAATCAAGTTGTTGCGGTCACTCATATATGCCGCGTGAATTATTGGCTACTTCAGCACACCATACATATCCAATTTTCATATAAAAGACATCGGTTTATAATAAATTTGAACACGTACGCAGGGGATCAACACGTATACTATACTACATAAATGACGTTTAGCGGATGGCGCGCAAATAAATAATCGTGCTTCTCAGCAACAATAATCCCACGATGTTGTCAAATCGGCTTTATTAATGAATAAAGCACAACCAAATGTGGCATAAAACACGTCGGATGTGACCGCACAAGGTGAAGCTGAGTGGCACGGCAGCGACGTAAATAAAATTCTGCATGAATGCACTCCAAGTCTCGTCAAAGAAACTGCACTGGCTTCCGCATTAGCTGGCGTGGTCTCAGGCCCAATATCTTGCACAAACAGCAGTGAAGAAAAGCTGCATACAGAGAAAGCAAGTAAGCTACGTAGGATTTACAACAAATAACAGATCATCAAGTCACTCTAAAGAAACATTTCCGATTACAGATATGATAAAATGCTGTCATGTATTAAGAAACGACAATCAATCATAACCGCACCTACAGGCGAGGCGCCTACGGTAGAAGCTTTGCACTTTGTCAGCGACAGGCCGGCGTAGTTGTAAGCATGCTTGCCTAAACTATGTCGGCCTGTCACTAGCGTGCGTGCGTGGAGCCACGAGCTGTAACGCGCAAAACATAATTACTCAAAATAGGGCGAGTCAGTCTGGCTTACGATTCGCACCGGCGCGTATACTATAGTTTCGCGTTCGACCACGCGGTTCAACCTAGCAAAGAACTCTTCACAGTTTAATCACAATGCTAAAACCTTTCAGTAAAAACGACGAAAGGTCAGGTGCACTTACCGAAAAAAGCACTCTATCCGAACGTGCACACGTTCTTAGCTGTTTGTCTGGCTGCAACGAAGGTGGTGAGCAGAACAATCGCTTCTTGAAACGAACGTACCGACGAACGTACCGTCGCAAAAAGCACAGTAAAGCTTGTTTCACCAAACACTGATGGAAAATATGCGACAGACAGTATGATCACCGTTACTTGATGCCAAACAGCCCGTAATCCGTTCATCCGTTCACAAACAAAAGCTGACAACGCTACACAAAACGCAAATCACCGCCAGCCGTCGCCTAGCTCTGCTGCCGATCGAGCCGCCGCAGCCGCCGTGAACTGGCGGCTGGCGCGAACTAGTGGAGGAAGAGGGGAAAGGGGGAGGAAGGAACAAGTATTCTGAAACAAACCTCACCCTTCACTTGACCGAGCTGAGCACAGCGTCACTATTCAACAGAAAAGACACAACGGTTCTCACAAAATAATCCCGCCTATTGCTCAATATTTAGTGAACATTCCTGCCAATAGGTATTTCTGCCATCGTTCGCTGTTGCGCGAGCGTTGCGCGGCCTTAGCCGCCTTGGCTTGAAAAGAATATACTTACCAAACTGCTGATAGAAACGCGCCTTGCGGAGCGAAACCAATTATTTTGAGGGCTTTGTTTTCTGCGTCTCTTCTTTCACTAAAGCGACAGTCACCGCTTTTTAGACATGCCGTTTTGGCGTCTTTGCGCTCGTGGACAAAACATTTGAAGAATCATTTATATAGTCGTTGCGCGCGCACTTCCCCCACCCACGAAACACGAAAGCTCTATAAAACGTTTTATAGAGGTTTATGGAGGTTTTAAACGTTTTAAAGACGTTTTATAGAGGTTTTGTGTTTCATAGGCAGAATGTACTCTGGTTATGTCGTAGCTGTTGAAAACGGTAATAAGCAGTACGCAGGCATATTTGAGAGGCAATTGTGCTTTATTTTGCAAAAATGTCTATTCTTGATCTTCTCGTAAACCAAGACGTTTATAGCCGTCCGTAGCCGTTTCGAGACGTCTTTTAGAGGTTTTGTGTTACATGGGAAGACTCGTCCTTGGCGCGAGCGCACTCTCAATATGCTACAGACGGCCATGCTACACGTGGTTTTGCCTACGTTACGCCAAGCGATGACAGCATACGACACTCCGGGCCCCTAAAGTGCTCCGCACTTAATATCATCTTCAAGGCGATCGAAGAATGAGAGGAAGAAGACTCGTACTTGGCGCGAGCGCACTCTCAATATGCTACAGACGGCCATGCTACACGTGGTTTTGCCTACGTTACGCCAAGCGATGACAGCATACGACACTCCGGGCCCCTAAAGTGCTCCGCACTTAATATCATCTTCAAGGCGATCGAAGAATGAGAGGAAGAAGACTCGTACTTGGCGCGAGCGCACTCTCAATATGCTACAGACGGCCATGCTACACGTGGTTTTGCCTACGTTACGCCAAGCGATGACAGCATACGACACTCCGGGCCCCTAAAGTGCTCCGCACTTAATATCATCTTCAAGGCGATCGAAGAATGAGAGGAAGAAGACTCGTACTTGGCGCGAGCGCACTCTCAATATGCTACAGACGGCCATGCTACACGTGGTTTTGCCTACGTTACGCCAAGCGATGACAGCATACGACACTCCGGGCCCCTAAAGTGCTCCGCACTTAATATCATCTTCAAGGCGATCGAAGAATGAGAGGAAGAAGACTCGTACTTGGCGCGAGCGCGCGCTCAATATGCTACAGACGGCCATGCTACACGTGGTTTTGCCTACGTTACGCCAAGCGATGACAGCATACGACACTCCGGGCACCTAAAGTGCTCCGCACTTAATATCATCTTCAAGGCGATCGAAGAATGAGAGGAAGAAGACTCGTACTTGGCGCGAGCGCACTCTCAATATGCTACAGACGGCCATGCTACACGTGGTTTTGCCTACGTTACGCCAAGCGATGACAGCATACGACACTCCGGGCCCCTAAAGTGCTCCGCACTTAATATCATCTTCAAGGCGATCGAAGAATGAGAGGAAGAAGACTCGTACTTGGCGCGAGCGCGCGCTCAATATGCTACAGACGGCCATGCTACACGTGGTTTTGCCTACGTTACGCCAAGCGATGACAGCATACGACACTCCGGGCACCTAAAGTGCTCCGCACTTAATATCATCTTCAAGGCGATCGAAGAATGAGAGGAAGAAGACTCGTACTTGGCGCAAGCGCACTCTCAATATGCTACAGACGGCCATGCTACACGTGGTTTTGCCTACGTTACGCCAAGCGATGACAGCATACGACACTCCGGGCCCCTAAAGTGCTCCGCACTTAATATCATCTTCAAGGCGATCGAAGAATGAGAGGAAGAAGACTCGTACTTGGCGCGAGCGCGCGCTCAATATGCTACAGACGGCCATGCTACACGTGGTTTTGCCTACGTTACGCCAAGCGATGACAGCATACGACACTCCGGGCACCTAAAGTGCTCCGCACTTAATATCATCTTCAAGGCGATCGAAGAATGAGAGGAAGAAGACTCGTACTTGGCGCGAGCGCACTCTCAATATGCTACAGACGGCCATGCTACACGTGGTTTTGCCTACGTTACGCCAAGCGATGACAGCATACGACACTCCGGGCCCCTAAAGTGCTCCGCACTTAATATCATCTTCAAGGCGATCGAAGAATGAGAGGAAGAAGACTCGTACTTGGCGCGAGCGCGCGCTCAATATGCTACAGACGGCCATGCTACACGTGGTTTTGCCTACGTTACGCCAAGCGATGACAGCATACGACACTCCGGGCACCTAAAGTGCTCCGCACTTAATATCATCTTCAAGGCGATCGAAGAATGAGAGGAAGAAGACTCGTACTTGGCGCGAGCGCACTCTCAATATGCTACAGACGGCCATGCTACACGTGGTTTTGCCTACGTTACGCCAAGCGATGACAGCATACGACACTCTGGGCCCCTAAAGTGCTCCGCACTTAATATCATCTTCAAGGCGATCGAAGAATGAGAGGAAGAAGACTCGTACTTGGCGCGAGCGCGCGCTCAATATGCTACAGACGGCCATGCTACACGTGGTTTTGCCTACGTTACGCCAAGCGACGGCAGCATACGACACTCCGGGCCCATAAAGTGCTCCGCACTTGATAGAAAATAGAGAGAGCGGAAGCCGATGTAAAGAAAGAGAGCGAGAAAATTAGACATAAATAAAGGGAATAAAGACATAATACAGAAAGACATAGAAACACACAAAAAAGAGAAGAAACGGAGCAAGACAGAAAGAGAAAAAGAGCGAGGAAGGAAAGAGAGAAATAGATAGTGCAGGAAAGAGAAAGAAACAGAGAGAAAGAGAAGAAAGAAAGGGAAAAATAAAGAGAAACAAGGAAAGCCCCCCAGCTCCGCTCTTCCTTTAGGCTTGGCACCAGAAGTGTGAAGCTGCCATCAATTTTTTCCTGTGGCACTAAAGCTGCGAGGAAGAAATGTGGAGCTCCGGTCGGTCAGCTACTACGGGAGTGATGTCTAGCGCATGTAGTTCCCAAGAAAATATTAGCGAAGGGGACACTGTTGCAAGTGTTTGCGGTGGCCGCAAGCTGCAGAACCAGGAACCTTACTGGTGCAGCCAACCAGTTTCCTTCTGATGCTAGCGGGAGGCAGAATGTGCTTTCTTGAAGCTATTCGTACAACAGTGAAACTTTCTGCAGCAAACAGACAAGAAGTACGGCTTTAAGTGTATCTGTGAAACGTGACGAACCAAAAAATACAATCCTGCTGCAAAACCTGTGTGCATGCAAAACAGCAGAAAGTGCTAGGTTTTCATCGGGAAAGATAAGCTAAAACGCAGGCTACTGTACATTGACCACAGAGCAAGAACAAGGAGCTTGTTGTGACATGCGACTTCTTTGATTCCTTGCACAGAAGCACCAATGGCCACCTAGACAAAGCAAAGCCACAGTTCTCAGAGAAGCAACAGTACAATTTGTGGTCATGAGCTAAAATGAACTCTTTCCTTACTATCATGCCATTTATACATAATCAACACAATTTTAAAGAAACATAATGATAATGTAAAATAAAAGACAAAAAATTATTGAACAGCCAAAATGTTTACAATTCGATTACCCAGAGTGCATTAAGTTTCAATGTTTGAATGTGTAGTTGTAGCTTTTCTGAGATGAGACTTTCAAAATTAGTTTTCACCCAAGCGGAACTGCCTTCCTTTGATCTGGTTTCTCTTCTCCTCCTCCACTACTTATGTCTGTGGAGAGTGAGAAACGTGCACTATGTACTATGTGCATGCAAAACAGCAGCAACAAGAACACCACCACCAACAACACTCCTCAATATATTGCTAAGGAAGGCGGTCGCTGGCATGACAGACAAGACCACTTGTTAAATATTTGGCTCCACCGACGTTCACTGCTGTACAATTTTTCACCTTTTTTTCGATCAGTCGTACAATTAGTATTGGCCAAAACATCGCACACTGCCTGGCTCGCAGCTTCGAACTTCTGCAAGATAATAAAAATAAAATTGAGGTGTTTGACACAACCTCAATGAAAACCAGCAGATAATGAAGCCAAGGGAGGTATATAGGGGACGTTAATTGTACTGTTTTTAAGTGTATTGCAACAATTGTGATATACATAGATGTGATGAAAGTAAACTGAACGAAAAGACAACTTGCCGCTGGCAGGGACCAAACCTGTGACCTTCGGATCTGAAGGTCGCAGATTCGGTCCCTGCCAGCGGCAAGTCTGGTAGTGCAGTTCGTAGTGGTTCTAGGAACCATAGTGGGAGCCGAGCGGATTGGGAGACATGGGCAACGGCTGGCATTGTTGGTGTGCCTGCATCCAGTGCATAAAACTTCACCAAACGTCATCTGCTCTAGTTCATGGTGTGGTCGCTAGACGTGGCAGTTTGTGATAACACATAGAATTTTCTTTCTTCTAGTCTGACTGAAATGAACGTTGTGTGTATTGATTTCAGAACATCTTGGCGGCAAAAATTTCGTTCAGTATCCCTTTAAGAATCAACGGGCTAATTCGCAATGGTTCTTGGACATCATTAAACGCGGCACAAAAAAGACATGGACACAAGAAGAAACAAGGATGCACTGTGTTGCCGAGTTTAAAGGTGTTCGATAAGACTAAGCCCTGCTCTCAGATGATGAAAAAGTCGAGCTTCTTGGGAACCTGGAGCCGCACATAGAAGTCACCCAAGCAGATATCCCTATGGACACCAACTCAAGCAAGCCCTAACTGCAGCTCACGAAAGTTGCTTATATTGGGCACAGATACATTGAACAACAATAGTACCATTATAAAATCAACACTCTTTTACTTTATTACATTTACACATCCTTAAGGATGACGGGGAGGACTATGACACAATTTTTTGCATCTTTCAATTTCCACCACCTCCCTAACCGGTGCTCCTGACCCACTGCTGCTACCAAGACGTCTCCTGAGCTGTTGAAGACGAGGGCATTCACAAATCCTTCCTAGAAAAAAAAAAGAAGACCGAATGGCAGGCAAATAAGTGAACATGAAAATCTAGTAAAGCTCAACAAATTTCGCAAATAATCTGAAGTTGTAATATTTCCATTTGCGTATACATAAGAGGTTCAGTATCGTAAACATGTCCATAATCGTAAACATGCACATAAACATGTGCCTTTCGCTACAATATCATTACAGTGAAATCTCGGTATAACGAACTTCAGGGGACCGCGGAAAAATGTTCGTTATTCTGAAAGGTCGTTATAGTGAAAGCCCAAAAATTTACCATAACAATAGAATTTCAGTAACGCAAACGTCCTACCTTTGCAACGGTACGTCCTTGAACTCGTTTCTCACAACAATGCACACGTGAACGTCGGACAAGGCACGTTTATTTGAAATAGTCCGTGATCGTTTTTTTTGACGGGTGCAGCACAAACTCTGCGTCACGAACGATTCTAGACCGTCCGCATTTTTATCCGCCGCTTCGGTCGCTGTTCCGCTTTTTTCTATGAATATGCGGAGTTTCCTCAAGTAGTCCAACGCATCTGTGGCTGACAGGGACTCGTCGCGATCTTCGGGTGGTACCGTGACATCGTCGTCCATGTCATCGCTGCAATCCTTTAAGGCCCAACTGCATGCACGCGAGTTTTCAGCGACGGCCGACAGGATTTGCTGTCGCGGAGGGCCATCCATCGCCGTCGCATGTCGCCGGGGTGCAATCGCGAAACGGTGCTATTTCCGATTCCACACGGCTGGCTGATCGCGCTGATAACGCGGACGGACCGTCGTTCTGACCAGTTCTGACCACTGGCCAAGCGCGAAAAGCACGAAAGGCATTGGAATCTGAAGTAGAATCGTTCCGCGATAGCATCCCAGGTTTCTGGAAAGCCAGATAACATCGCTTGTCGCCCGGAAGTGAGCATGACGATATCTAACAACATGGCAGCATCTCTGACCCTTGCTTCGGTTGCAATTTGCTCGTGATGCTTCCAATCGGCGCGTACTTCAAGGAATGCAAGTTACAGACTACCTTATTTACAGCCCCATCTCACGCGGAGAGCGAGGCAGCGGCCGTATTTTGTCGTTATTTATGATCGACGGTTCGTTTTGATGTTTCGGTGGTAGCTTGCTGCAATGTCAACATCGTCGTCGTGTGAGGTAGCCCTTCTCCCTGCGAAGCAACGACGTGAGGCGCTGCGGCTTTTCTTAAACGTTCTATGACAGCAAGAGGAAACGTTGTCGAAATGCGCCTCGTGGACTAACCCCAACATAACGCAGTTTGCAAAGTGCGACGTAGCGTAGGCAGCGTACGCTTCCCCCATCACAGCAGATACTACTGCCGCGGTTAAACATAAGATTGCGAAAAAAGGAAGTCCCGAAACGCTTTTATGGCATCTTTATCTCAAACAAGACAATAATAAATTTGGCATGTTGTCATTCATCTACTCTGTAATTCTTTTTCGTAATTTGCCTGCGTGCACGCAATAGTTTTCAATCGAGCAGCGCGACGGAGCCCGTTTGTCGCAGTCGCCTTCGCTGTTCGCTCGAAAGTCGCGTGCTATGCATGCGGTTGGGCTTTTACAAAACCTGATGCGTTGTCGCCTCCGCAACGAAGGGAAAAAAAAAAAGTTCTCCGCCCGCGTCTTTCTCCTCCCGTGCCATCTCAGGTTTTAGCGGGAAAGCGTCCGCTCTTCGCGCTGCGTCGTCTGCTACCTTACAGCTCCGACTGCCATGACCGATACACTGAAATCTAAGAATCCTCGCATTTCGGGATATAAGTTCGTAGTACTGAGGCGTTGTTAAGATTACACGGGAATTAAATAACGATCGTTACTCTGAAATGTTCGTTAATCTGAAGTTCGTAGTAGTGAAATATTTTTACATTGAAACTATAAGCAGTCGGCACGGGATTTCTTAAAAGTTCGTTAATTTGAAATGTTCGTTAATGTGGTGTTCGTTGTAACGAGATTTGACTGTATTACTAATTTTAAACTTTACGTGTACTACCATCACTCTACTTTATCAACGTACCACAGGTATGCTCGCAACTTCTTTCAGTTTCTTGCATTCCTCCCCGGAACTCCACAGCTTGACTTCGCCATTCCAGGAACCTAGATGGGAACAAAGAGAGAATTAAGTTTTTACCTGAATGCAAAGCAGTGGTGTGATGGCTGATCACCACAAAAATGAAGATCCAGAGCACAATGATTTGATGCGATGGCAGGTCATCGTAGCACCATGAATTTTTTCTGATGCAAGAAAAATCTGCGATTCTAGTGCCACAAAATGGCAGGGGACTGAGCCTACGACACCTAGCACCAATAAAGGGAGTGGTGTACATGTGAATACAATGGGAACATTTATGTTCAGAGAATTGGGAATCACCATTAGAAAAAATATTGGGCTCTTGAAGCCAATTAGTTCTATATTAAAGCTGCATACGCTACACACTTATGGCTTACTGTGTACTCTCACTGTAAAAGCTTGAACACAACAATGCGTTTTGTTGAAATATCGCGAGCACCAAGAGAAGTTTAAAGGGCCAGTAAACAGGCTCCGAATTTTTTTTACACCCCCCAAACAAGCTCGCCAATTCGTGCAGTAGACAGCGGCGATCACATTTTCCGCATTCCTGAGCACTGCACTGTGAACTGTCACAAAGGTTTAAAAATACCGAAGAGTCGAAAACTGCCTGCAAGCTACGGAGCACGTGCGGCAATGTAAACAATTAACAACCAGGAGCTGAAGCTAGCGGAAGCACATTGCGACTGGTCGAGCTCGCCGATGACGTCAATAACAGACGTTATGTCACATTGCTGAAGTGGGCGGAGTCCCGACGACGGGCTAAGCCTTCCCCTCCCTGTGGCGGAGAAGGTTGGCGAGGCCGCGCGAAAATTTTAAACCGGCTGAAACGGATGTTCTAACCCCTGTAGCTTCCTTATTACAGTAGAACACCACTGTTACGTTCCTCACTGCTGCGTTTTCCCGACTGTTACGTTGTTTTCCGTCGGTTCCGGCATAGCTCCCATAGGATACAATGTATGGGGAACCCCGCTGTTACGTCGTAACTGTCGGACCGTTCCCGTATGATACGTCGCGAAGTGCGCTCGGAGCCGACCGAGTGACTACCGAATAAAGCGGTCATTGGTGCATTTTCACGCAGCTTGGCCTGGTTTGACTGTAACATCAGCCGCATGAGAGGTGCAAGCAACAGGATCTTTCGATTGATGCAAACAAATGCATCGCCTTCGAGATTCGTACTGCAAAGATGGCGTCTATGATGTAATTGCTCGCGAAAGCAAGGCCTTCGAGATTGGCATTTACTATTGACAAAAGCATAGCCTTTGCGATTTGTATTTCACAAACATGGCGTCTATGACGTAATTGCTTGCGAAAGCAAGGCCTTCGAGATTGGCATTTACTTCTGCCATCGCATTGGCGTAGACTCATCATCATCATCGTTATTTTTCGGAGGACGGGAGGAGTTTGAGCTCGCATGGTCATGCGCGCGGTTCGCGGTCGGACTCGCCGCGCTGGTTGTGATTGCGTGTGCTTAGTTCTTTCATGCCTACAGCTGTTGGTGTTAAAAAAATGACATACGTTGATTACATTTCTGTGGATGAGGCCGTCCCCAGCTCCGCGATTTTATCCGTCGACTAGATCGTGGCTGAGCGTGCCAATTTTCGTGCTGCTCGTAAGCATTGAAATAAAATTCTGTACCACTAAATATTTTGTCATTTTTCCAGTTTTTCGGCTCTTGCGTTTCCCATCTCTTAAAGGGGCCCTGCAACACCTTTCTTAGTTATATTGGAATAGTCTCATTATTGACGTATGACTCTTCACGAGTCATACGCCGCAAAAATTTTTCGAATCCGTCAAGTCTAAGTGGTGTTACCAAATTATAGAGATCACGTTCCGCAGCTTTCTCCCTCAACTCAACGCCGCGAGCGCGGGGAAAGCTAGGCAGCGAGTCGAGGAAGGCAGCGCAGAAGAGCAAGGCTCCGCCCAAGAGCGCCGGCGGAGTTTTTTTCTTCATTTTTTTTCTCCGCCGTCTGGGCGCAACCACGTGGTCTGTGCCGCCACTTCCGGTCGGCTTGCGTCGTTCTCGTCGAGCGGAGCCGATCGCACTGTGTATCGCGCGTGCTTGAAAACTGCGCGTCGGTTTGGTAATGTTGGGTGTGCACCTCGAACGCCGTAGTGTTTTCATCGCTCTGCTAACCATGGAAGCAAACCTGCGCGCTCGTTTGGAACGAATGACAGCTGAGATCGGTTTCGGCCCATACTCCGATACACCGCCTCGTAAGACGGCACTGGCAGACGACCCCGAAGCGCCGCCATTACCGGACGCCAGCATTGTTATCGGAGACATGCTGCGCCCTTGCCTCGGTCGGTCGTGAGAACGTGCCGACGATGCAGTTCTCAGCTGACGAGGCAACACTCGAACGGCTGCCACTCTCAACGGCAACCGGCGATGGTCAAAAGCACAGAAATATTCACGTTTTCGGCACTGCGCATGGCGAAGAAAACGGAACCATGCAACTACGAGCAGACGAGCTGTCGGTGAGACCGGAAGTGCTAATATTAATGTTTGTTCGGTGTTTTTAACGCGATAACAGAATATAAACATACATATTATCTACTTATTGAACTCAAAATTAACAACGAAAGTAATAATGAGGGTGTTATCGTGATTATAACATCAGCCAATGGTGGAACTGCCGACAATCGCGTCATATTTTGCGGATTAATACATCATTTGTCGAGAGAAGAGGGAGCGATTTTCAGCTGACTGAGAATTTATTGTAAATTCCAGGCCGTGCACATCGCTGTAATATTTGGCTCGCGTGTTCTCCGGAGCCTCGACTACCGATCGGCAGCGCTTTTTGAGCATGCTCGAAAAGTGTTGCAGGGCCCCTTTAAGTTTATTTTCTACGGTCCCTTCAAAAACGTATCAGCGGGGTTCTACTGTATAGCACGTACTCGTAAAATTCTTGCGGCAGCATGTTCACATAGCAAAAGTGCGCATATTTATCTCCATAACAATTTTTAGACCTCAAGGTTGTTTACTGGCCCTAGGATGAAAATGGCTGCTTTAGCAGTTCAAAGCCATTTTCTAAAGCTACTGACCCATGTTTTCGGTTATTCAAAACGTCAAAGCAGTGTAACAGGAAATGTACAGTAAGCACACTGACATGCAAGTAGAGTAGAATTCATTATGGCGGAAAAATAACTTCATTACAGCCAACTGCCGATTTTCCGGACATGCTTGAAAATTCGGACACTTTGCGGCAACATCACCAGCCCCATAGACGTCAATATATAAGAACATCCGAAATTTCGGACGCTTAAACTCTTTCGCGTCCGATTTTTCGAACTTTCTGCCCAAATTGCAGGTCTGAAAGGCATTAATTGAAGCCCCCACCCCTGCCGTGTCTATCATCTCGTAGGTTCGAACCAGTGCTTTTGCGAGGCGATCTGTTTGTGACAGTAGCGGAGTCCGAAAGTCAGCTTTGCCACAATTAAGTGTTATGGGGTGAAGCAGATCAGAAATTCAAAGGGGCCGCTAACACGGCGCCGTGCGGCGATGTCTTTACGGATCAGCAGCGGAAATATACGGAGGCGTGATGCCGGCCGGTGGTAAACGTGTCAGTACGCCTTAATCATTGACAACCCTTATGATAAGAATCTTCAGTTAACTGCTCGGCAGTGCATGTGGCCTAGCGCAGTTGCATGTGCACTGCGTGCATTTAATAGGAGAGAACTCAAACACGCTGCCATTCATGCTACCTCTTCGTGTGAGACCACTAGGTGCGCAGCACAGACTCGTTGCCTTCACGAACGAAACCAGCTCGCCATTGCTGCGCCTGTGTGCGGTCAGGAACGGAGTGGGCATCACGAACCCTTTCATGACAAATGTGTACGTACGGTATTGCAACAGTACAGTGACAGCGTCAGCTTAGTTGGCAATGTGCTGCACACAACTAGAAACGATCGGCTTCACACTGCAACAAATGCTGCGTATCGGTGGAGATCGGTGTCCGCATCGTTTAAGTGTGCTCATGCATTGGGGAAAGCCGGACGAGTTGTCCGCTCTTCCGCCATAGTCTGTGTTCCGCGTCATCGTTTCCAAACGCTCCATGCGAGCGGGCCGTAATTTATTCCACGCTTTGCTGGTATCACAGGCGCTGATCATGGTTCATGAGACGCAAATTTGCAAGTGGCGGTTGGCACGTAGTTAAGTGGGGTTTGCGGCAGGTACCCAATATATTTGCAAGAGCCTGGGCGCACACCAAAATGCCTGATAAGTGTACTGGGAGGCATTAAAGCTATTTCGGTCAGGCTGTGGTGATTTGACCGCTTGAGCCGAATAAAAAAGCACGAATTCCGTTTTTTCAGACTGCCCAATTTTTCTGATGATTTTGCGGTCCTAGGGAGTCCGAAAAATCGGACGTTGACTGTGTACCCAAAATCATGCACAAGCACATATTCATTTCATGGTGATGTCAGCAACAAATATTATAACTTTACTCCATTTTATATGATAGTTCATTTTATAAATGGTTAACTGTATGATGTTCATTTTATAAAGGGTAAACTGTGCTAACTCCAGTTCAGTTTTTTGGAAAATGACATAAAGTGCATTGGAGACAACCAATGATTAAACCAAGGACTACAAAAGGAAGTTACAGTGGAACAAGTATGTGCATTACATTGAGTGAGAAATACTAACAAAAATGTGTAAAAAGAAAGCTAAGGAAAAACTTCATATGGCTTGGCACAAATACAAAGCAGTGCCATGCAGTAGCGAAATTAGATAACAGTTTGCAGAGAAAGCTTCACTCCAAAATATAATACTGCAGTCTACCTGAAGCTATCAGGTCTGTGCAACGTAGTGAGGCTACAGCGGTTATCCAGCGTGGAGCCCCATCCTGTGAACCATGTGCTTGATGATGTATGCAAGTTGGCTTCTTCTTTAGAGCAGACCAAAGGCTGAGTGACCTGCAAGCAAAATGGTATTTATTACAACCCCATTTTCTCAGTTTCTCTGCACACAAGTAGCTTTTCAAAGAAGCCAGATATGCCAACCTAAAGGTGTGCACAGGCCATGGGTGGCTCGAAAGCCTGTGCGTCAGGGTCAAGCTTGGGTTACTGTTCTTATCGGGTGGGTCATGTTACAAGCAAAGCCCAACCCATTCCTGAAGTATGGACGCTATATGGCCATATGGTTCTCCAGCACGTAGCATCTTTGTCTAACTCCTTTCTTGGGCGAGTCTTTTAGTACCTTCTATGTGGTTCTCCATTTCTTTGGTCACTTTAAGTGCATCACAGTAATTACAGTGCGGCAACATTGCCCCCTTCGTTCGAAATAAATGGAACCTTATTTCAGATTTTTTGCATTCCGGTGGTCAGCAGTGATGCAGCAGCCTCTCTACTCCAGTTTGATATGCCAGCATTTAGACGCACCATGCCAGACAACTGGACCCTGCTGGAACTACCATCTTCAGTTGCACCAATGTGATACACAATTCTAGAGCGTTACTGTGGTTCATATGAATGAGATACACTAGAAATGCTAGTTCTTGCATTCATGTAGATGCCAGAATTGCTGGTGCTGCCACCTTTGCATCCTTTGTCAAGTTTCCATGACCCCACAATAAAATTTCACGTTACCATTCTTTTTCTGCAGGCCTTGTTGAGTTTATGTGCATGCAAAGTTGGGTGAAGTTGAGTGTACATGCACTTACAGTGTGTATATGTTGAACAAAGAAACTGTGCATGTAGTGGCTAGGCCTTGTGCTCTCTTCCTAAAGGATCGGATTTTCCTTTCAAGTATATTTAAAACAGCGAGAACAAGACACTCTAAAATGTATTTAACTTGAAGTGCTCTGAAGAGTATAAGTGAAAGTAACTTGAAGAGAGTACATATTTAACGCATGCACAAGTCTGCACTGAGCTGCTAGGTATTTTTCAGCAGGCCAAAAGGTTACAACAGATTTATTGAGCCAACTATCGCAAGCATGCACACACATATGGCCCATAAAGTGGCAGCACACGCTTACCCATCATCAGCTCCGGAGATAAAGTGCTGCTCATTGATCATTTTGGCACAATCGACAGAGCAACTGAAAACAAGAGGGAAAACTGCGTGGTCAGGAACTCTGCACTAATGTCAGCATGAACATGCTGAAAGGCAAAACAGGCAACTGCAACTCTGAAAGCAAATATCCAGCAATAGAGTTGTTACTCTGACCATTAGCAAACAGCTTAGGCAGAACAGTGCGTAACAGCTTGTGTTTATTCAGGGCAATGGATGCTTTGAATAACCATCATGTCGTGGTATCTGTTTTACAAGCTGAAGTTATAAAGTGACTTGACAAGTTGTATGTAAAGTTGGCTTCAGCATTTTCATAGACATGTTCATCTTATCCCAAATCAAGGAAACTGCTAGAAACAGCATCCTGAGAGAGAGCTTCTAAGGCTTCATTCTTGTGGAGCATGAAATTTGAGAAAAGCAAATAAATTTTCATGTTCACCAATTAACCTGGAGCTTGGGACCAGTGTGACCGTCAAGCAAAGCGGTACTGTCGGGCATAGCGGTACTGTCTGCAGACTGTCGGCGCAGCGGTACACACTTATCTTTCCACTTTTAGAAAGAATACCTTATCAATGATGGAAAATAGATCTTTTTTTTAACTGACATTCCAGAAGCTTTAAGGTTAGTAGCATGTATGGTGGCAAAAAAGGCTCAAGCTTGAGTTAGCAACAAACTCCTGACGAAATATTAGATGACTGCAGCCAATGTGAAAGCAAGAAAAGAAAGCCTGGAGCGCACTTATGGCTCTGGTAGACCAGCTGAGACTCCTCCGGGATCTTCCAGACACGCAACGTGTTGTCCCGACTGCCTGCGGTGACAGCACGCTCACGTGTGTAGCTGTCAATCGCCGTGACTGCGTCCTGGTGGCCAAAACTGAGGAAACAGAAAAGAATCTGAATTAAGACTCCTTTGACCTCTTGTGCATGCAATGATGCATTTATAAGCATGCATGTGACGCCTAGCAATGCCAAATGCTGAAACAAATTAGGAACAGTGAGCAGTTGTTCATTAGAAGGGTATGAAAGTGCCAAATGAAATTCTTCCAATAGAGTGCCCCATTCCCTACACAACATTATAGAGAGGCCTTACACGTGGAGACAAAAGAATAATTATCCCTTTCTCCCTTCGGTAGGGAAAGAGGACAAAAGTTAGGCACTACACGCAAGTTTTTTTTTCCCCATTGTGTCTGCCAAAACTGTTGCCTGTGTGGCCAGGAATTGAACCCACGACCTTTTGCACAGCAAGAGGGCATCAAATCCACTGAACAGGCAAGTAGCGCAAGAGCAAGACTACCACAACTAGAGCTACATTGCATCTGATGTTCAAGGTGTGGCTAGTTAGTAGTTGCCACATTCATCTTTGACAGGGAGAATAAAGTGCAACAACGAAGCAGCACACAGTAAGTAAACACACTCACAGCCAGGCATGTCACAATGTTTCTAGACTGGTTTAAAAAGTTTGCATTACCAATTGCATTTGTATTCAAGCCGAACGCATTCACATCTTTTACATAACTTCGTGTCAACACTGTAAAAGAAAAAAAAAAAAAGTTTAGACTTTGATGCCTGTCTTGTGCGTTTCGTCCTATGCTGTTTTTTAATTTATGTCAAATTTCCTTCCATGTCAACCTGAAATGAAACGTGCAGCTTTTCAATGAACTTGTGCGCTGTTTCATTCACTTACAGTGTCTCAACGTAGGCCATCTCATCCAAGTTCCAGACCTTCACAGACCGGTCGCCGGAGCAACTGTATAGCTGATGGCTTCCAGTTCGAAAAGAAAGACCCTGTGTGAAATGAGAACGCGACAACTCCATTTATTCCCTAGAGAGATTCCAAGTTAACACAGCTTTCCTGATTCGGAAGCTGCTTTCATTCATTTTAACAAAGGATGAGCAATGGAGAAAACTGCACACCAATATTAAGCCTGATGAGAAAGCAAAAGAACGAGCTTCCTGGTAGCATGATATGAAATAACAGCAGGGAAAGATAAAGGGAAAGGTACAGCAGCTACAGTATGAAAACAAATAGTACAGTGGTGGTCAAAAGTCCCCAGGCCGCGCTACCACAGGATTACATGGGATAGCGGCCTGGGAACTTTTGACCACCCCTATACACTACTCTTGCCAACGTCCTAGATAGCACACATCAGTGTTTTCTGTATTACATACCATAACTGGACCTCTGTGACCCTGGAATATGTGCAGCCGCTGCATTGTGGATGGGTTCCAAATAAATATGACCTTGAGCTGGCAGCCACTCGCCTGCAGTTGAAATTTATCAGTGATGAATACGTATCAAGTTGCCTTCAAAGAAATCATGCTACTGTTCAAAATAGTCTTAAGAACAGAGCTACAAATAGACCATTGTGGATAGAAACAAGCTAGAACTAAGTGGAATGCATTCTTTTGTTTCCGATA
Source organism: Rhipicephalus sanguineus (assembly GCF_013339695.2). Classification (NCBI taxonomy): domain Eukaryota; kingdom Metazoa; phylum Arthropoda; class Arachnida; order Ixodida; family Ixodidae; genus Rhipicephalus; species Rhipicephalus sanguineus. Next base: position 144,484,407 of record NC_051181.1, on the reverse strand, counting down.
TGTGTGTGACTTCAACTTGTGCAAGGCCCGAAGAATCTTTGCTGACCGCATAAATAGTAACACAAAACTATGTTCTCAGCTTTTTATTCGTTAAAGGTGTTTTGTTTTCAATTTCTTGTGCACATTTCAACTGCTCATGTTATAACACGTGTACCACAAGAACAGTCCAAATTAAGGGAGCTTCAAAAAGGTTTTCATTAAATATTTCAAGTTGTCTTGTGTGCTTTGAAGAGAGCATTTATAACATACAGAGAAGTTAATCTACACTTCGTCACAAGTATTGTATGTGTACGTAGGAAAGCAATCTTGTGCAGACACGGCAGCAAATAATAACAGCAAGAGCAAAGAATGACTGATTCAGAAAAGGCACTGATTCTGCAAAATGCACGAGTATTGAGTTGTTTGGTTAACGCTCAGTGAATGGCCCCAATACAAAGTAATACCCCTGTCACACGGCAAATCTAATGTCATTTACAGCTAATGTCATCCGTTTGTAATGTCATTTGTTTGCTGTCACACGGGGAAACTAATGCCGTTCGATGAAAATGACATTTCCTGTCGAATGAGTTCCCGAAACACATTCGCATTCGATTTCGGACCGAATGCATAGTCTCTACGCCAGGGACCTTTTAGGGAGATAACTGTTGACTTATGTATGCGTAACTTTTGTAATTCGTAAATATCTTATTCTTTACTAGATTAACTTACTACTGGTTTGATGACGTAACAGCACGCGCGAAAGTTTCTAAAAGAAAGCTACTCTCAACTACAGCGGCTGGACGTCGGCCACGTTTCATTTGTGCTCTCTTGTTGTTGCCCGTATTGCGGGTGTTGATCGTCCGATTGCACGTGTTTTGGCGATTAAGGTGGTGACTACACGAATTAGCTGCCGCCGTCTCATTTCTGCAGCCGGACTGTCAGTCGTGCTCCCACGCTTTAGTTCATTCACTGTACCAACGCCCGGTCATACCGTCGGCCATGTTGGTTTTCGATTAGTTCTTGGCTTGAGTTCGTTTGTGTCGCACAGCTGTGGCAAGTTGTGTAAAATGGCTGCGTTTATATTGTTTGTGCAGCTTTTTAGAGAAAATTATTTTCGAAAATACACGCATGTGAGATGCAAGTTTTAAGAGATTTTTATTTCTCCCAACGTCACGGCTCAGGAGGGCTAAGGTCATGGTCATCATTTTAAAATGACATTTGTTTTCGTCGTGTGACAGCAAGCAGGTAAAAAGACATAACGTTCACCTAATGTCATTTGTTGTAAATGACATTAGATTTGCCATGTGACAGGGGTATAAACCCATCATGAACAGTTGTGGTCATTCCCACAGGCAAAGATCGGTTCACATGTAAAAAATAATCAATCCTAAAATGGCAGTATTCAGTTTTGCACGCCGTTAAATTTGTCAAATAAAGTTGCTTAATGTTGACTGACCAGGTACATGCCATCTGAAGAGATGGAAATGGCCAGGACGTGGCCTCCGTGCCCCAACTTCGCATCGTCATTTTTCTTGGCACCCGGTACGGTGAAGAGCTTCTTGCCCGTTTTTGCACACCCTGTGTTTAAAGCAAACAAAGACTTAGAACGACCACACAAGACTCGCAATGGACACTTACATTTCATTATGGTACAGTCCTTAGAGCCACTGAAAATGTGTTGGCCGTCCTGTGACACTGTCACACATGTCACAGACAGCTTGTGGCCTTTAAGGATCAAAATCCGGTCCTTGTCCACACCTTGAACCTATAAGCAAATAAAGAAATGCCCGAACATGAAACATGTTTGCGAGGTTTATGCTTAGCACGGACTTTTCATGCTACCAGGTTGCAAAATTTAAGCTGGGTGGTAACAAAGCTTTCGCACTTACCTTTTCTGCGACCTTTTTGTGAAGCTGTCCGCTTTGCTCTAGCTGTTAAAGAAAAGCAAAGTAATAAATGAAAACGACGAGGAAATTTCCCCTGAAAGCGGTGAAACCTTTACACGAGGGCCGCTTACCAAGTCGGTACGCAGTCGATGAGAAACGACAGCACGGTCGACTTCTTGGGCATCAAGCTTCTCTTTCTCTGGAGGAACAAAGGTCATAATTTGCAACACTCCCGTCACTGAAATTATCGCACGAAAGACCGAAATAAAGCGTGACCGCCTTACCCTGCCTCTCAATTTCGGCGAGGTACTTCTTCGCGAGCCTTAGCTTTTTCTCTTGCTCCGTTTCGAGCTCTTCTTCGTCCTCCGAGGCGTGATGACGGCCGAGAACAACGTCGTTTCTAGCAAAATACAATCAGGTCTCAGGTAAGACAAAGCACAAGCAAGACAACCAAGATTCGAAAGATTTCATTCTAGCTGTACACCCGTCACCGGGTACACATGTGAAGTGCCCCATTCCTCGTGGTGTAAAAACAACCTTCACTCACTCTGCTTCCGATTCACTCGACACAATTTCATCCACATGCCTGCCCTTGGAGACTACTTTGCTCTTTTTGTTGGTGTGGCTAGCTTTCGCCGAACTTCCAACGCGTTTCTGGTGAGAGAGAAAAAAACACCCGATCACAAAGAACTTCACACCACGCTCTGCTCGGTTGTCAAAAGACTCAAGCTCGTCTAAGCCACTCACCTTTCCGCCTTTCAAGCGTGCCTGAGGTCGACTTGCCCCTCCTGCTTTCCTTATGAAGAACGACATTACTGAGGTTATTATATCACCTTACTACAGCAGCAGTTTGACTCTACAACAGCAGCAGACAACGCATCCACGTGCTTTGCATCGAGCTGTAGTTTGAGCAACGGTTTGAGACAAACAACTGGCTGGGCGCTAGCCAAGCTAAGCCAACGCGCAAGCCGCCAAAGTAATGATGCTGATAGCTTTGGCGGCTGTTTTAGACGTGGCTTCAACAACCAAACGGTGGTTCCCCTCTCAGAGCGCATATAGATATGCAAATTAGTGCGGAAGTGCATGTATTGTGGAATTGGGAAACGAGGTTAGGGTAATTTTGCCTGCAATGCAGTGTCTGTTTTGCTTATGGAGCTCTCGCTATGTTGCTGTGACGACACTGAAGATCCAAGGCTTTTTTCTAATTTTGAAGCAGTGGCGCCTTCAGTAGCGCGCTGGGCTTGTTCTTTTCGAAGTGCATGGTTACTATGCTCTAGCAAGACCACTTAGCAGCCACACAAGCAACACTTTGTGAAATTCACGCGGCAAACGCGACACGGGAAGCCATAATCTGTCTTCAGAGCTTAGTTTTCGATCCCTGGCCTTTCTGGCATGACGTCACAGATAAACTGTATAAGGCACAGTTAGCACAGTGGTCAGTATCAAAGCGCATAACTGCTAGATTGAAAGACCACTCACATGTTATTAGAGTGGGCAATGATTTATGAACATAGTAAGCTCAATCGGAAGCAGCGGAGGCAATTTACAAGATTAAACCACAAAATAGGACTTGGCGCGCGCACACACACATACAAAAACGTACACAAGGCCTACGCGGCGGCGGCCACTACCTCTCGCCTCGACACCAGGGCGAGGAAGCGTGCACAAGACAGCCTCACGAGGCAATACACCAGCGTCACAGTCAGGTTGGCGAGAAGCACAAACACAGTGCCCACAGCGTTGAACAACTCCAACGCCTGTTGGCGCAGCTTTCGCACTTCGGGAGTCGCGGATTCCAGGAGGTCCTTCTTGCAGTCGGGAGCCGTGGCCAGGGCGGCGCTGGAAGACGACAGCGGCGCTGCGCACGGATTTTTCGGAGACGTTGGCGTGGGTGCCGATGCACTGGCCTTGGGTGAGGACAGCCTGGAAGAGGTGAGCTTGCATCGCGAAGGCCACACCGTCCTGTCCCCGGAGCGCGTCTGTCCCAGCGCGGAGCATGGCATCGGGATGCGTCTGACCGGACTGCAGCGCCTGGTCGTTGCCGGTGCCGTCCGCGGGGGAATCGCGGACGAAGGAAGCTCGAGGTTGCGCTTGCGCGCTAGAAGTGCAGGAAAGGGAGACCGGGTAAATTCGAGAAATCAAGTGAATCACAATTTCAAAGGGGTATGGACAGTTGCTCTCCCACTTCTATAAACACTACAACGCTCTTCTCACAGCAGAGAGGTGACACATGCGGTAGTGCTTTTCAACACAGAAGGAGAGAGGAGCGAACTATTGCTACTACAGCAATTGCAATTACGTGGATGCCCCGGGGCCGGTAGAATTTTAGCCGTGGCCATGGACCGCCGTGTGCCTTGCGTAGGTGTCCTGTGGCGACTCTCGAGGAAGATCCTGCGAGGGTCTTTCTCGCCGAGGAAACGTTCGCTCCCTGCTGCCGACGTCACACTCCATCACGCCAATAATGTGACAGCGAATGCACACGTTCATCGAGTGACATCTGTTCAAAATACGCGTGCCCACGCGCGACCCCATGCCTAACTTGATAAATAAGCTAATGTTTATTACACTATTTATATGGCCGATAAAAACACCAACCACAAACTGTACTGCGACTTTGTCTACAGCTGGTCTTTCGGCTCTCCCTCAAGTGTTTCCCTCTTTCTTCGCATGTCGAAGTGTCGAACAGAATCGTGCTACACATCCCACGCTGCACCGTAACGGTTCTGCGAATAAAATTGAAGGTTTAAATTTCGTCGTACCAGTGGTTGCTTCCGGACCGAGCTTGAGGCGGGAAGGCTGCTTGGCTGCGCCGGACGCCATCGGTGGTTGAGAATTTGACTTGCGACGGGCTTCGGAGGCCGGCGCGTCCGTGGTCTCCCGTTGGTGCAGCGCCGTTGCGGACGGCGTGGTGGCGAGCGGCTTGTCGCCGCCGACGATCCACAGCGCGTGCAGCAGGGCCATGGCGGCCCGCACGGCTTGGTACAGCTGCTGCACGAACTCCTCGCAGAGCGCCATGGCCCAGCGGCCGATCGTGGGCGGCCCTTCGCCGTCCCCCAGCACCACCGGTGCCCGCAGAAGCGCGGCCGCCCCGCGACGGTCGACGACGCCGCGCTGGATCGCTCGCACCGGCCCCGTTGCCCGGCGAGCGGCCATGATCGTGGACGGCCCCGCTGCTTCGTCTGCGTCGACTTCGATCGGTCTATACGCGCGCTGCTACGTGTGTGGGGCGACGTCTGAACACTATTTTGTTAGGTGAAATGAATGTTCAATAAAAGAAGAAAGAATGGAGGGAAGAGGTTTTGCGGAATAAACTTTGTTTACGCTGATCGACGTTCACCTCGAACAATAGTGCAGCTATAGTGGGGCACTGGTCTTTTCTGGTTAAGAATGTTCTAAAACGAAGGTAGGGGCACTGGCCTTTGAGTGGAAAGAACTTTCTATATATTGTAGCGCGAATAGGCATTTTTGCGAAAGGCAAAGAATTTAATCTACTCACCAATCGTTGGCGAAGAGGTTACTTGAATCTAATGAGCATCCTTAAAAAAATTATAACTGGTGCACGACTGTGACATGCCACGAAGGCCCCACTTAAAATCTGAACTTTGTTACGCGTCCCCTGTCCTGTGGCCATTACCGTAAACCAAAGAGTCTAATTCTCGGCAGCGCCTTCTGCGAAGCCTCCTTCTGAACAATTAACCGTATCACTATACACAGTCACTCAGAGCAGAATGATCATCATCGACATTGTCGTGGCCGGGTACGAGCCGATCCATTCCGGACGAAGGACATGTAGGATGCAGCCGGCGCGGCTGGCGTCCTTGTGGTGGCGGACTTGCGGCGCGGTCACCGCGTCGGTGGCCAGCAGCCCGCTATGCCGCGCCCTGGCCGTGCTGCTCCGCATCCTGGTCATTGCCATCTTTTGCGTGATCGCCATAACGCTCAACTGCTTCAGCTTTCTGGGACCCAGGCCCGCCGTTGACGCAGTCCCCAATCAAGGCACGTGTCGCGCCAAGGCGTTGTGTACTTGTTTATATACACTCGCCTTCAAGCTTTCAGTGTCGTATTCGCACTATCGGATTCGAGTTCCAACCAGTACATTGACAGACCCAAAAGATCCAACACACCTGGCGACGCCATATTTTTATTCATTCACGTTTTTATTTACAAAAATACTGAAGGCATGTGAAGGGCCCATGCAGGAGGGGTATCGTGTGCGTACAAAATGTAACAAACATTGAGAAAAACTTAAGTGTACAAGCATGCATAAACAGAACACGGCACGTAAAGGTAAGCCAGAGATTAATGAGTAACTTACACGGTACAGCAGACGAACGTTGGACAGAGTATAATAAGGCATTGTACAGAATCCAAGAAATTATGATATTAGCTGAGCAATTAAGTCAATGCTATGTAGAGTTGTCAAAAGGTAAACTACTGGTGCGAGGGAAGAACTGGTGCGTGGAAGAACGAATATTTGAAAGAATTCGTTTTGGTTTTAAAAGCACCAAAGCTCGCTCTCTCTCCTCGTCGACAGCGTTCCGAATTGATTACAGCGATGTGCTGCCAAGAGTTAAACACAGACGCAACTGCTCCTTGCACATTCGCTGATCGTATATTTTTGTATTCGCTATTCTTGGGCAACGTTTTTGTTTTTTCCTGCCGACCACGATGTCATACTAAACAAAATGGCGATCGCAGAGGGAGCAGCTATGCGTCAAACAGTCAGATTCCGTATCGGAGCTCGATCCCAAGCTTGTCTATACAAGGTGTTTCAGCTAAAAAGCACCAAGTAATAAAAAATTAAGCATAGGCGCTACGCGTCTGCAATTAGCGCAATATTGTTAATATTTTTTTTTCAATCCGTCAAGCTCGGCAATTAACAAAGATTGCTTAATGAACCTTTTAAATAATGACTCTATAGAACAGTTTTCAGCCCCGCCACGGTGGTCGAGTGGTTATGGCGCTCGACTGCTGATCCGAAGGTTGCGGGATCGAATCCCGGCCGCGGCGGCTGCATTTTCGATGGAGGCGAAAATGTTTGAGGCCCGTGTACTTAAATTTAGGTGCACGTTAAAGAACCCCAGGTGGTCGAAATTTCCGGAGCCCTCCACTACGGCGTCTCTCATAATCATATGCTGGTTTTGGGACGTTAAACCCCACATAAAAAAAAAGAGAACAGTTTTCAATACAAAAGTTATAGCGCTTGTTCAGAAATATCAAAATTTTTAATCTATGCTAAGATACCTCTCCTGCTTAATTTTTTTCTGGCCTTTCCTTAAAGCGCGCGAATTTAAAAAAAAAATAGCACGTGACTGCCGCCAAACGCGCAGCGCTTTCAGTGCCCTCAAATGTAAGTTGAACGAATTATCAAAGGCTGCTTCGTGCACGAAGATCGGTGTAACAGGTTATCGGTGACTGCGATGGACGTTAAGCGACAAAATGAGCATACCGCATCAACAACAACAAATAAAAATTCTTCAACAAAAAGAGCGGCAGCCACAGAGCAAATGCTATATGATACCGTAGGTAGCATTTGATGTAGGGTAGGCATTTTTTTTTTTCTTTCTTCGCACCAATGAAGAAACACATTGGAAAAGGCGAGGGGGACAGCGTGGCGCAGGAACGAGATAAAAGATGCACTCACACGTGACGGGCGTTCTTTCGTAGATCTTTTTTCTTTTTTGGATGGTACGCCTCTATCATCATTTAGCGTCCATCGCAGTAACCGGCAGCCTGCTCAATTGACCTTCGTGCGCGGAGCAGCCTTTGATAATTCGTTCAACTTACATTTGAGGGCACTAAAAGCGCCGCGCGTTAGGTGGCAGTCACGTGCTATTTTTTTTTTAAATTCGCGCGCTTTAAAGAAAGGCCTGAAAAAAATTAAGCAGGGGAGTCATCTTAACATAGATTAAAAAATTCTATGTTTCTGAACAAGCGCTACAACTTTTGTAGTGAAAACTTTTCTCTAGAGTTACTATTTAAAAAGTTCATTAAGCACTCTTTGTTAATTACCGAGCTTGGCGGATTGGAAAAAAAAATATTCTGACGTCCTCTATATGGCTCAGAACAATACTGAACTAATTGGAGATGCGTAGCACCATGTTTAATTTTTTAATTCTTGGTGCTTTTTAGCTCAAAACACCCGGTATATCAAATGTATGTATGCAACCATTGTTACCATTCATGCACGCAACAGGTTGAACAAACGAAAGCTCGATTTTCACTTGCGGTCTGAAAGAAAGAACCTATCTGAGTATCATCAACGTGCGTGTGGAAAAGCAAGCTCTTAAAGGGGCCCCGCAACACTTTTCCAAGTAATCTTCAAACGGCATCATTAAATGAGTTTATTACCTCACTAATCGACTGCCGCAAAAATTTTTAGAATCCGTCAACGACGAGCGGTGTTACGGGAACTTGTAGCACGCTGTGAGCGCTTTCTCTCTTCATTCGTCACGACGAGAGCGCTGGAAGCTAAGCAGGGAGGGATGACACGGGGAATGAAAGTTACGTCACGCACGCGTCATGACCTTGAGCACCTTTTTTTTTTCTTCGAACGCACGGCTTACTTTCAATGGGATCGTGAGCGAGCGCTAGGGCGCGTCGCGCCATCCCGCGGCGGCCGCGGTAGCTATGCAGCTCATGATGCTCAAATCAGCCAATGTCCGAGGACTTCGGGTTTATGGCACGGCCATTTGGGTTTATGGCATCATTTGTCGAGAGAAGAATCAGCGATGTCTGGCTGATCGACTTTGAGAATTAATGGTAAATGCCAGGCCGCGTGCTGTGCTATAATGTTTCGGCTCACATGCTCTCAGGAGCCTCGACTACCGATCGGCAGCGTTTTTCGACCATGCCCAGAAAGTGTTGCCAGGGCCCCTTTAAGATGTATATTAATACTAGTAGTGAAAGTGTATATACATATTCAAACGTTCATATATGAATCGTTCGATCGTCGTTAACACAGGGAGTTTCGTTCGTGTGCTCTTATGCGCAGATTGCAACGGCGAGCCCCACCATTATCTCGCCGCCGTGGATCCGGAGACGGTCGAGTGCAACTGCTCCAACTACTGAATTCTGACCGATCCCTGAACTTGAGTTCCGTACTCTTGTGACGAGTTCTATGGGCAAAAAAAAAAAAAAAAAGGATTGCCCGCGAAGACAGGCGGCCGGACGTTTGAGACGCACTCGTCATGCCAGCGTTGGAGGCGCAGAAAGGGTGCATGATGGCCCTGCGCGCTCCCTCGAGCTGAATGCAAAATTCACGTAGAAGGCACGGGCTTGCATAAAATCTTCTACTGCGAAATGAAATAAAGTACTTCAGTTTCAACGGGTTGACAACCCGTTGCTAAACGTTTTAAATTGTTTTCCAAAAGGGGCTTCGACACCCGTTTGGTGCCGCCGGCCGAGTCTTCCATCCTCCACCCCACCATTTTTTTTTATTGAGGACATGATGGCTAAAGTGTTAATGCCTCTACAGGTGCACAAACTCGGCAGAGTACAGTGTTATCAGTTTTATACCGGTGTCACGCAAAGCACTTTCGATTCGCAATCAAACGCGATTCGAATGAAATTTGTCGACCGCGATTGACTAATAATAATAATTGTTGCGGTTTTATGACCCAGAACCACGATATGATAATGAGAGACGCCGTAGTGGAGGGCTCCGGAAATTTCGACCATCTGATATTCTTTAACGTGCACCTAAATGTAAACGGGCCTCTAGCGTTTTGCTTCCGTGGAAATGCGGCCGACGCAGCCGGGATTGGATCCCGGGCCACCGCGATTGACTCCTTTGTACAGTTTGCGCCAGTGGGCCAATGGCAACTGACAAATTCGATTCCGATTGGGCCAGATCGCGATCGAAAGTGCACCGTGTGACAACCGTATTACGAAAGGCTTGCTGGATGCTCATGGCTGGTAGCGAGGTTCCACGTAGATGCAAACTATACACATCGACATTATAGTGCCAAAAGTACAGCTTTATTAAGTCAGCCTGGAAAAAAAAAAGAAAAGCTTTCGCTGTCACACATCGCTTGACTTTACTTCGGCATGGTTACTTGCGTGTGGTGCCTAAAAGAAACAATCTCGGGATGACGACCGTGTCTATTGGTTGATTTCCCGATGATATTTTATTTGGACTATAATCTTCCAATGTCCTAGAACTAAATAATGCGGCGCAGCTTTCAGCTCTATATATATATTTACGGTATGCGGTACGTAAACTGATTGCGAAGCAGTTTCACCATCTGAATCCATCCGAATTCATCATTCTCACAGACTGCTTTGTTCATGGTCAGTCGTTTTTATTGATACCTTGTTTTTTCTTTTGGAGAAATTGCGAGAGAGCTGGCGACGTCGTGATATCGATAGCTCCCCACTATGCGTTATTAAATGAAGCCAAATGAGACAGCTGCGCGTTATCCTGAAGCTGGCCTTCTGTAGCACACACATACAATCCACACTTTCCAGCAACCAGGTGGTCGTCTATTTCTGCGGAAGCACTTTTTATGGATTGACACTGCAACCAATTTCCTAGTAAGCATTGCACCACTAACCTTAACGTGTATATCGGTAGTTCTGAGTTTGATTGTTGAATAAGTTGAGCCTGACGCTGCCGAACGATGGCTGTTTTGCAAGTTACACAGCGGTGACACACTGCCGTTCATAACCTTGGTCTCGGAATGCTAAGTTCGAACAATGAAACTTTGCTACAAAACATGGAATTCACTTATAGCATGTTGCGAAGAACAACGGTATCTCAGCGACGTTAAGTAGTGCGTAACAACGACGCGACCTACACGACTTGACGTGCATTGTGAGCTCCTGCCAGTATATAACCACGCGGTTAATGTAATTCACAGCGTTTCTTCTTTTCTTTTTTTTCTTTGTTCCTTTTGTCCGGTAAGGCAATTGTTTTCGAACGAAAAAACGTTTTCAGTGAGTAGACGCCGTGGTTAGCCGGTGTTGCGGCTACTCCGTTCCTGTGCAGCAACCTTTCCAGATGGCGGCCGGTGCCTCGGCGTCTTTGTACACAAGACCGTCGTAGGTGGCTGAGAAAAGAGAAATACACAGATTAAAGAGTTGCGTTCAAGTCTATTCTGCGAGAGGATATATAAGAGAATGACGAATGCTGCTATGCAGGCACTGACAGTTCATCACGGCATAAAACTTCTAAGTAGAAGTTCTTAGTACTAGAACGAAGCTTTAAAAAGAAGGGGGGAGGGGGGGGGGGTATGCGAGTGTCAGCAAGGGTTGCAACGGTAGGCGAACAAAGCCACTTGTTCTCCGCCAGTAGCAGATTTACTTAGATTGTCACAGCGAGATAATCGACGCCGCTATGCAGTTTAGCTGGACGAGGGAATCTCGCTTCGCTTTCGAAGCTAACTTGAGAGGGCATCTCTCAAGTTAGCTTCACCACAGTGCACTACTAAAATGCGGTGGAGCAGCTTACTTTAAAAAAAAAGTATGTCCGCCTGCTCGTACCTTATTATTGCGATAGCAATTATATGGACAGTCTCGGCTGCATTTTGCCGTCGCCGTCGCCGCCGTCATGCACCGTATATGTATAAGTATGTATATATATATAAAAGCCCCAAAGAAAAATAATTCAGAAAAAACGCCAGGCCTGCGCTGAAACCGCAGCACAGTCACAGCGAAAGCTGGAAGAGCGGCGTTTCTAATACAAGTACACTAGAAAGGTACCCACTACGTCATAAATCACAATTTTTGTGAGGTTGGGAAGCACCTACTTAGCCATTGTTCGTCATTCTGCGGAGAAGCGAGGCACCAGCTACACGTCTGTAAGGCATTATGTGCACTTTGTTGACGCGACGACTGATGACGATGAAGAATTATGGCTCAGCCCTTTGTAATGGGTTGGAATCTATAAACGGCCCACCAGTTATGTAATTTGCATTGGGTGACGCCCGGTCGCTATTTCCCTCTCCCGTCATGCTGTATAACAAACGTTGACGTGGGAGAGAGACGGGGGGGGGGGGGTGAAGAACTTTACTGAGACCCCAAGGAAATGGATCATGCGCTTTATGGGCTTCCTTGGCAACCAATACAAGCGCACTTGCGGGGAACCCACTACGCTATAAATCATTGTAATTTTACTGAGACCCCGAGAAAATGGATCATGCGCTTATGGGCTTCCTTGGCAACCAATACAAGTGCACTTGCGAGGAACCCACTACGCTCTAAATCATTGTAATTTTACTGAGACCCCGAGGAAATGGATCATGCGCTTATGGGCTTCCTTGGCAACCAATACAAGTGCACTTGCGAGGAACCCACTACGCTATAAATCATTGTAATTTTTGAGAAGTGGGGAAGCAGGCACTGTGCCATTATTCGTCATTCTACGGAGAGCCGTTGTACCTGCTAAACGCATGTAAGGCATTATGCGCACTTTGTTGATGCTGTGCCTGATGACGACGAAGAATTATGGCAGAGCCCTGTAATGGGTTGGAAGCAAGGAGGTTTAAACCTCCTTGGTTGGAAGCATTCAACAACCTACTGGCGCTGAGCCGTGCTCCCAATTAGGGTTGCAGAAGTTGCGCCTTTTCCTTTCCTCAACCTCTCCTCCTCCTCCTCAACAACCTACTGGTTGCGCAAGTCGCATTATGTGACGCCTAGTTACAGAATTTGCGTTGTGCGACGCTTGGTGCTTATTTTACTCTTCTACCACGCTATATTGCATATGCTAATGTGGTTCCTTACCGACATGAAGACTGTATAGGACCTTTTTGCAAAGCAGTTTCAGGCACCGGCATGGCTCAGAGGTTGAATACTGGGCTCCCACGCAGAGGGCCCAGGTTCGAACCTCGTTCCATCCTGGAATTTTTTTCTTATTTCGTTTTTTTTCTTATTTCGAGCGATACTGGTTACGGACACCGGCGGCGGCGGCGGCGGCGGCGGCGGACAACTACGGCGCCAAAATCGGCCGGTGAAATGATCTCATAACAGCTTTCGCTGTAAAATGCTTCCGAAGCGCGGAATCGAACCAGGGACATCTTGCTCCGCAGCGAGTGGCGCCATCCACTACGCCACGAAACGCAGATCCTCCACGTAGCTAACGGCGAGCGTTATATACACACCCTTTACCACTGGACGGACTTAGAGACGGCAGGCGATAATAAGCGTTTCTTCATTACCAGCGAGATGGCGCTAGGAGCCCGACGGGCACATTTAAAAGTCGTCGGCTGTCTGCTCCGCTGTCTGCTCGCGCGGTTTTCTCGTGGTGAGGGGAAGAGAGGTAGTCGTCGTGAGAGGTAGTCGTCGATGTCGCGAGGCCGTTCGCCTGGCTGCGGGCGCGGCGCGTTGACGGCGAATCCGCGTAGCCCCATCTGACGGTACTGGCAGCGGCGGTACGTGTGGCCGGCCTCCCCGCAGTGGTAGCAGAGCGGGCGGTTGTCAGGGGCGCGCCAGACATCGGTCTTCCTCGGGGTGTAGCGCTGGCCGACAGGTGGGCGGTAGGGCGTCGGTGGCGGCGGCGGCGTCTGGCGACGGTACTGCGGCGGTGTGTCGCCTTGGCGTGGGCGTAGAGGAGGAGCATGACGGCGTGCTGCAGCAGCATAGCTCATAGCTTGCGCCTGCGGCTCTACTAGCTGAGGCGCACCGAGTGAATGCTGGATCTCCTGGCGTACGACGTCGGCGATGGAATCTACTTGAGGTTGCGACGAAGGTAGAAGTTTTCGCAGCTCCTCTTGCACGATTGCACGAATCGTCTCACGCAGGTCGGTGGATCCTAGCGCTTGAACGTCGGCGTAGCTTGTGGTCGAGAAGCTGCGGTTGTATTGCCTTGTTCGCATCTCAAGCGTTTTCTCGATTGTTGTTGCTTCGGAGACAAATTCTTGGACGGTATTCGGCGGATTCCTCATAAGGCCAGCGAAGAGCTGTTCCTTTACTCCTCGCATGAGGAAACGAACCTTCTTTTCTTCAGGCATGTTGGGGTCAGCATGGCGGAACAGCCGGGTCATTTCTTCCGCGAAGATGGTCACGTTTTCGTTCGGGAGCTGAACCCGTGTCTCCAGCAAGGTTGCGGCCCTTTCCTTTCGGACGACGCTCGTGAACGTCTCCAAAAAAGCACTGCGAAAGAGATCCCAGGTTCGAAGCGTGGACTCCCGGTTCTCGAGCCATGTCCTTGCTGCTTCTTCCAGGTAGAAGTACACATGGCGCAGCTTGTCGTCGGCGTTCCAGTTGTTAAATGTTGCGACCCTTTCGAAAGTCTCGAGCCAGGTTTCCGGGTCTTCGAATGACGACCCGCGGAAGGTTGGCGGCTCCTTGGGCTGCCGGAGTAGGATCGGCGAAGGCTGCACGGGGTCGGTCATCGTCGCTGCGGTCGGTGTTGGGACTTGGGGCTGCCTGGTTTGTTCGGGAAGGAGCCCGTGCTCTGGCGGTAGTCCCTTCTGCCTGCGACTTGTTCGACGATCCGGGTTTTCTTTGCCGTTGTCCTCCTCGCGGCTCGGGCTTGGGTCAGCGCTTCGCGGGGGCGTCCGGATCATGGAAGCAGCAGCACCTCCACCAGATGTCACGTGGTCGTGACGTCGACGAAGACAGCAGTCGGCGTTGTCCAGATGAAACTGTTTATTTGGCCGAACTTGTGGCCGGGAAACGGAAAGTTAATTTACAGCAATACACACGGTATGCACTGATAGCGGCGTACAGACCGTCGACCGTCGATCAACTGACCAGCGCTGAAGCGCGTCGGCATTTAAACGTGTGCCGTCGAATATTCCAGCGTTATCGCTGGCTGTCGTGCAAATTCTAGAATAAGCTCGAGTGTGCGCGTCTTGCGCGCAATCTTAACAAAACGATCTGCAATGATCGCGAAGGTTCTCGAACAATGAGGCGCGGTTCGCGCTGAGCGTTGCTGACAGTCTTTGTGCCCGAAAACCGAACATAGCAAAAGTAATAAAGAAACGCACGTGGCAGGTGTTTCAAGCTTTCACCGTGATGTCCGCGCTCATGCTACGGCGCGTACGAATGTCACTCGAGCTCAGGGACGACGCTAAACGAACAAACAAAAGATGAGCGCGAACTATCAAGTGTCACAGCTCGACACTTGAAGCACGCTAGTTTCCTTCGATGCTTCGGCCGCCTTTGCAACAGGAGCGCTGTTCAAACTGAGAGTATCCATTGGCGAGCATCACTTCGTATAGCATTAATTTCTTGCTACCGCATTCATTGCTACGGCCTTGCGGCGAAACTGTGACTTTTATTGTGTCCTGATAAATATAATAATAATTATTGTAGTTTCACGTCCCAAAACCACGATATGATTATGGAGGACGCCGTAGCGGAGAGCTCAGGAAATTTCGACCACCTGCGGCTCTTTAACGTGCACCTAAACCTAAATGTCCGCGGGCCTCTAGTATTTCGACTCTATGGAAATGCGGCCGAGGAGGCCGCATTTCCATGGAGTCGAAATATAGGGATTCGATCCCGCGACCTTCAGTGTGTACTGGTAAAAGTAATACCTTCATGTGAAATCAGAATAGACGTGTTCGTGAGACAGGAAACAGTTTGATGCCGTGGCGAAGTCAGTGACATAACGTAGTTGTTGCCAAACACCTTCGTTATCAATCAATCAATCAATCAATCAATCAATCAATCAATCAATCAATCAATCAATCAATCAATCAATCAATCAATCAATCAATCAATCAATCAATCAATCAATCAATCAATCAATCATCAAAACACCTTTCCAATCGCCGATGATGAGGTCCTTGGAGAGGATGTCGGAGCGCGTCAGCGCGGGCACGATCAGGCTGGGAACGAAGTTGGCGCGGCTCAACGAAGCGTTGGCCGCGCGGCTGGGCACCAGCGCCCAGTGAGTGCCATCCGAGCTGGCCAGGAAGGACTCGCCCGACGAGTCGCTCGCCAGCATGCGGCTAGACTCTGGGTCGAAGCCCAACAGGTGGTTCACGAACGGCTCCAGGACTGCCGTTCAACAGAACGCATTCAGTCGCTATATATGCTTACACAGGGCTTACATAGAGTATAAGGCTTACGTAGGCTTACATAATCCTTACACATGCTTAGTGTGAGGCTTACGCAAGCTTAAATGACACAGGCTTACATAGGGTATAAGGCTTACGTAGGGCTTACATAGAGTACAAGGCTTATGTCAGGGTCGTAGCCAGAAATTTTTTTCGGGGGGGGGGGGGGGAAGGTTCAACCATACTTTATGTATGTTCGTGCGTGCGTTTGTATGTGTGCGTGTATATATACACATGCAAAATTGAAAAATTTCGAGGGGGGTTTGAACCCCCCCAACCTCCCCCCCCCCCCTTGGCTACGCCCCTGGCTTATGTAGGCTTTCAAGAGCCTTGCACAGGCTTACACAGGACATAAGGAAACATACGCGAGAAGGACCTATATGTTGTAGTAAATACTGAGAGAAAGCAAAGCCTGATCGGGAATGAGAACTGATATTTATTCTCCAACCAAAGTTACGAAGTCGTGGCATATACAGAGGACCACTCAAAATATCAACCGTTCACTCGGAACTCTCCCCCCGGTGTATGCGCAGGGGCTACGCTCCTCGATAATGCGTGGGGTCGTTAACCGCCGCGAGAGTGCCTTAAAGAGGCCGCTGCCAAGCCGCCGCAGTCCCCCCTGAGGAAGGAACCGAGCTGGTTCCGAAACGTCGGGTTTTTACGTGTCTTCGTAACTTTGGTTGGAGAATAAATATCAGTTCTCAGTTTACTTACCCAACCAGACAGACTTCTGTCTAATGTTTACCTTCAATTCAATCAGCCAGGACTTCGGCCGCGATACCATGCAGCTAGTCAAGCGCTACATACGCATCAAGGAGGGAATATCAGTCTTCAAAACTCATCTGGACTTCAATCGCACCTGCAAAGATAGGAAAGTCGTCCCTCAAAGCCTACGCCTGAAACGCCCTGTCTCGACCCCCGAAGGTATGGAAATCGTCATGAGAGCAGAACAACGGCTGGTCAACGCCCGCCTGCACGAAATCAACGCCTCTCTACGGAAAAAGGAATTAGACCTGTTCTTCGCCAAGCGTAAACTTCAGCACCGCATCCCTGGATTGATGCCTCCGATCGACGCATTCGCGGACTCCGTGGCGGCGTCGTCTGCAGACAGGCATCGGACCGCGCAGGATAGGAAACTTTCTCACCTGTTGGACCGGGGTTCGCCCCAAGGCAACCCAAATCCCAGGTTTGTCACCAATTTGTCATCCCGCCCACTCACTAATCGGGAAACTTCTGTTCTGGCAAAGGGACACGGGTATAACGTGTCAACGACGCCCCGTTTATCGAAAGTCGTCGCGGCTGTAGAGGAAGCCGTCCAGAGTGTGAGGCCAAGCGCCAGAGAAGAAATTAGACTAAAATCAATTGGAATCCTTTCGAAATTGCCGTCACAAGGGAAAAAGAACTTGACCGCAGAAGAGAGCAAAGCCCTTCGGGAACTCCGACAAGATCAGAGCATTGTCATCCTCCCCGCTGACAAGGGCAACTCAACGGTGGTGTTGGACAGCCGGGACTATGACCGGAAGATTTCGGCCCTTTTAGAGGGTGACGCATATACGCAGCTAAAAAAGGATCCGACGAAGCAAACTCAGACTCAGCTAAATAAGCTACTCTCCGAAATTTTCAAGCACCACCCACAATTAAAAGCACTCTACCTAAGTCTAATCTGCCGCAACGGCTCCGCACCGGGTTTCTACGGACTACCCAAAATTCACAAGCCTGGCGCCCCCCTCCGACCGATCGTCGACTTCACTTCCTCTCCATGCCGAGCCCTTTCAAGCTTCCTGCACCGAATCATCGCCCCTCTCACCCGGAATAC
This sequence comes from Rhipicephalus sanguineus, assembly GCF_013339695.2. Classification (NCBI taxonomy): domain Eukaryota; kingdom Metazoa; phylum Arthropoda; class Arachnida; order Ixodida; family Ixodidae; genus Rhipicephalus; species Rhipicephalus sanguineus. The sequence goes on along the minus strand of NC_051181.1, from coordinate 144,466,720 downwards.
CCCAACTCATGTCCGCGACTCCAGCCATTTCGTGCAGCTAGCATCAGAGGTGAGCATCGACGAAGACGAGAGCCTGGTCTCGTTCGACGTCGTATCTTTGTTCACCAATGTGCCGGTACCCTTATCTGTATCCTGTGCCCGTGCTGCTCTTGAGGGTGACGATGGCTTGAGTCAAAGGACCCCACTCACTGTTGACGAACTCTGCCGCCTACTGGAATTCTGCCTGTCCAGCACGTATTTTTCCTACAAAGGAACAATCTTCAGGCAAAACAGTGGAACCGCAATGGGAGCCTCCATCTCCGTCACAATGGCAAACCTGACCATGGAACATATAGAAAGGGAAGCACTTGGCTCCTTCTCGCCGCGACCCAAGCTCTTTCTTCGCTACGTGGACGATTGCTTTTGTGTCGTGAAGACATCTGAAATTGAAAACTTCAGACTGCACCTAAATTCCGTTCACCCAGCCATACAGTTCACGGTCGAGTGTGAACGCGACCGCATCCTCCCCTTTCTCGACGTCCAGGTGGCAAGAAGGGGCAGTGACTTGGAGTTCTCCGTTTACAGGAAGCCGACGCACACCGGCCGGTACCTTCAATACGATTCGTCCCATCCCTCCACCCACAAGGCCTCCGTTGTGTCCACATTACTTCAGAGAGCCAAAAAGATATGTTCCACTGACACGGAACGCCGGAAAGAAGAGGCCCGCGTAATTGCGGACCTCAGAAAAAACGGTTATCCCAGAAGTTTCATTCGATCCGTCGCCCGCCGCGCAGAGAAAAAGAGGTTACGCGACTCCCAGCCAAAGTTGACGAACAGCTCTCCAAAACGCGTGTCGGTCCCATACGTCCAGGGAGCCAGCGAGGCGTTGGCTCGGATTTTTAGGAAAGAAGGCGTGCACATCGCGCACGTGCCTTCATGCACGCTGGGCCGCTTTCTTCCCCGCCCGAAAGACCGACCAACAAAAGACAGGGCGCCCGGCGTCGTTTACAAAATACCGTGTGCCGACTGCCCCTCGTCATACATCGGCGAGACCAAAAACTTCCCCGAACGGATTAGGCAACACGTCAACGACGTCCGTAAACTCAACAAAGAACGCAGCGCCGTCGCCGAGCACGCAGAGACGTTTGACCACAGAATAGACTTCAACGGAACCGCCATCCTCGAAAGTGAAACCAAGTGGAGGAGGAGGTTACTACTGGAGTCGTGGCATATACAGAGGACCACTCAAAATATCAACCGTTCACTCGGAACTCTCCCCCCGGTGTATGCGCATGGGCTACGCTCCTCGATAATGCGTGGGGTCGTTAACCGCCGCGAGAGTGCCTTAAAGAGGCCGCTGCCAAGCCGCCGCAGTCCCCCCTGAGGAAGGAACCGAGCTGGTTCCGAAACGTCGGGTTTTTACGTGTCTTCGTAACTTTGGTTGGAGAATAAATATCAGTTCTCAGTTTACTTACCCAACCAGACAGACTTCTGTCTAATGTTTACCTTCAATTCTGATCGGGAATATAATGATATCCGTTGTACTAAGATGTGGGTGTGATAGGAAAAGAAGTACTTAGCCATGTAGTGAACAATGTAACACATACGATATGCCGAGATTGATGTCCCGAGCTTCTGACTTGAACACGGGAAAGTTAATGAATGGACTATGGTAACATTTCTCATACAGAGGAACGTCTTTTCAGACGTATACAATTCAGAAAACAAATTACTTACAATTAATTACTCTACCAATTAGGACGCAACCTAAGTTACGTTTTACTGTTTGTTTTGGTCCTAATGCATTTTAAAAGACCATAAATTAATTTGAACAAACTAGGTCAAACTAAGTTATTCATAAAAAGCATAGTGATAAGTGAAAAACAAAGACGTACTTATCCAAGTTCTCCCTCCATCGTTGGATGAGAAGCATGCCAAGTGACTGAAAAAATGACAAAAAAAATCGCGCTCCAAGTGATTTACACTGCGTACATTTATCTGCCACTATTATAGCGGCGTCCACGTTCGTAACCTTGAGGTAAACATACTCAGTCTTTCCGTGGAAGTCGCAGAAGTAGACGATGTTGTTGGTCGTGTCCACGGCAAAGTGACGTGTCTTCTTGGCTGTGTGACAGAGAAGAGGCTATGGGTACAATTCTGTGCGCGGCGACTACAGTCCTATCATATGCACTTATTATTTCATTCACTTGCCCTGCCAATTAGAAAAATGAAATTGCTGTTCTGAGTATTATAATGTATAGATATAAAATAGCGCACAGCTAACAAAACATAGAAGGGAGGGAGGGGGGTGGAGTACGCGCTGTGCTGTGATTAAAGGAGTCCTGACACAAATTTTCGCCCCCACGTTTTTTTGCTGCAATGTGTTGCTGGGGGCCTGTTAGTCATAACACGGCGCATCGTTTGCTGCAGCGCGCAACAGATAATTAATTACAAGCTCCTCATTACCGACACAGCCTCAGTTTCGGTTTGACAGAGCTACAAAAACGACAAGCCGCCGGGTGCAACTATCACCACCTAGCGAGTGAAACGCTCAGTCACGTGAGCACACAGAACAGTGACGCATTTCCTTGCGGTCTGTCGTCGCCGGGCTCATCGTTGTCTGATGGCGACGATTTTCTTGCGGCGTGGATGGAAGGAATTTTCAACGTGGCGAATCACTTCAGGTTTGACCCGCTGGCGAGGAGCGATTCGTCGGGAAGCGCGTCAAAATAGAAATGGCGGCTACGACGTCATCATAACTTGTACCGGCTGCAACGGTTAGGGACTATACACGCGCTCTCCGCACACCCGCTCCGCACGTGGCGGGACACCTGCCGCCCGCAAACGGAGGAGGAAAAACCGGAACGACGCCAATCGTCGCACACGGGGTACCGGTTTTTCCTCCTCCGTTTGCGGGCGGCAGGTGTCCCGCCACGTGCGGAGCGGGTGTGCGGATAGCGCGTGTATAGTCCCTTACGTAGGGGAAGTAGGGGGGTCACCTCGGGTCACCTCCGAGGGTGTCAATGCACCAGGTGCGGCCTATAATGCTGGATCGCGCTCGCGAACTTCAAAATTCATATAAAATACCTTCCAAGCTTTATTCGCTGTCGATATTTTGCAGATGGTACACGCACGTACACGGGAATCGATCTAGCAGGCTATCTCGGCCGCGAAACATCAGTTATGTAGCAACGCCAGCGGTACAGAACACGGACAAATAAAACAGCCCCTACAGTTAGAGACACGTGCATAAGATGAGGCACACATATATACACACTTTTCACGTGAGAGTACCAGGTGTTGTCCTCTTCACATGCAGCTGAAAAAAAGAAAAAAAGAAAACAGTCTTTAGTGGCAACGAGTTCAGTGTCCAGCAAGATAGACATTCAAGAGTATTCGTAACTCGGTAAAAGTGTAGTCACGATCGTAGAAGTATAGCATTAACTTCGCATAACACTAACGTAGACCGCGTGTTGCTATTATGCACTCACTAGCGGCTCACGGCACTTTTTGGTGCGTTATACTCAGAATTAACGGCGCAAGCTGAGAAAAAAGTGTGTACCCGTGTGACCACCGCGGTGTTACTCACCGGTCCCGCCGCATTTATTGTGTGTGTGGTTTCTGCGTAAACGTTTCATGGGCATTTAAGAGTGGCGTGCATCGCAGCAGGCATTTCGCTCACAACGTGTGCCTTCTCTCACATTGTCTCGGAAAGTGGGATCTTGAGTGCAGTGAGTGAGTGAGTGAGTGAGGTGAGTGAGGTGAGTGAGTGAGGTGAGTGAGGTGAGTGAGGTGAGTGAGTGAGGTGAGTGAGGTGAGTGAGGTGAGTGAGGTGAGTGAGTGAGTGAGGTGAGTGAGTGAGGTGAGTGAGTGAGGTGAGTGAGTGAGGTGAGTGAGGTGAGTGAGGTGAGTGAGTGAGGTGAGTGAGGTGAGTGAGTGAGTGAGGTGAGGTGAGGTGAGTGAGTGAGTGAGTGAGTGAGTGAGTGAGTGAGTGAGTGAGTGAGTGAGTGAGTGAGTGAGTGAGTGAGTGAGTGAGTGAGTGAGTGATACGGTTTCACGGTCGGATCTACGCTAGTAACACAAAGTTTCTTCCTACATGTGCCTATGCATGTACTGGCATGAGACTGCAGTGGCATTTGTAACTAACTTTTCGAAGTGGCCATCACGCAATGTGGAGACCCATTTTATAAGCAAGAACCAGGTGTATTGGAGTGCTTGCACTTCTTGTGAGGTTGTTTGCGCCTCATGGCGCCCGCGCGTCCTGTGGTTTCGGCTTCACTGCGTGGCATTAATGGCGGCGCAGTCAGCGTAGTCGCCGCCGTGCGGGTAATGAGGCTGTGTTACCGCGGCGACGCCGCCTGGCGGCGAGGTCGCACTCGCCCATTAGGAAGATGACAAACTTTTTGGGGCTTGGCGCTGCTTGTAGACGGTCGTCTCTCGTGGGGAGGTCCGTGGGGACGATTCCGTGACTCGTTGCCGCGGACCCCCGTGGTTAGTCGAACGTCGGCAACGCCGCATTCGCGGTACTTTATGTGCGTTATGTTGTTTTGAGTGTGTGTTGTATTGTGTGTCACTTGTGGTGTTGCTTTAGTAATTTGTATGATTCGGCTGGCGGGCTCGCTCTTTTGTAAAATGCGCTAATAAATGTCCATGTATTCGTTGCACTATGGTGCATACTGCGTCCGTCGTTCCTCGAGCGTAAGGGAACGCACAGCTGGGACAACGCATCTACGGGACACAGTATACCTCCGTTCTCTTGTTTCAGCTCCTCGATGTAGCATCCGTACAGCTCGAGTTGCATGCCCACCAGGAGCTCGTCTTCCATCTGCGGGTCGGACGCTTCCTCAATGACGAAGCGGATTTGGCGTGCCTGGATCGTCTTCTCGAGACGGTCGATGGCGACGCCGTTCTTGTGGTCCAGGGTTCGAACCTGTGCGCCAACAATAACGCTTCGATACCAAGAGCTACTTCGGCGATACTCCAGATTATCTGACTTCGGTTACAGAAAAACACAGCTCATTGCTACGTAACATTGAATGCATATCCATACTACGTGAACGTTCTAAACATAATTACATGACGAAAGCGCTTGTAAACGCCGGATTTATTTATTTTCCGAAACCACGCCGTTTCCAACAACAAGAGTTGCTGTACTCCGATTCGTAAGCAAGCAAATGTGTACAACAATTAACGCGTATTCGACGCACGTTACGAGCGCCTTTCACGCGCTAAGTAAGAACCCAGTGTCCTTATACAGTGAAACTTCACTTGAACGAACTTGAAGAAACCTCAGAAAAAAGTTTGTTAAAGTGAAAGTTCGCTGTATTGAAATAGCTACGTTACAGCTTGTTATTACAACCTGAAGGAAACATCAGGTGCTCAAATAAAGCTCCAACTCATTTACTTGTCACAATGCTCGTTTCCATGTGAATTTAAGCTGTGCAGAATGCAGTAATCTTTCGCTGCACTTTTCTCTTAAAAGTGCAGTGGTCACGAATGGAATTACTGTGTCCAAGCTCTCATGAACCTTCTCCGACACAACATTCTGCTGTGTAGAAGAGGGCTTCAGTTTCTCCAAGCGCAGCAGCGCACCCCCGCAAAACACCCAGCGTTTCACCCAGAGATGCGCTTGCCTATGACATTCATGAAGACCAGCACACGGTTGTAGAATTAACGCTGCAACTGTCGCTTCGGCTGCGACTATACAGGTGGCTTCGAAAATATGTAGGCAGCCAATAGAACTCAAGGCCAATTGGGGCCCACTTTTCGTCACGTGGAAATGAAGCGTATTGTAACGTAATATCATGGTCTCCGCGATTAGCTCTGGTGGAGCGCCGTTGTCGGA
>NC_051181.1:144385896-144455896 GCF_013339695.2 Rhipicephalus sanguineus | reverse complement strand
ACGCAACTTTATTCACGGCACAGCGAGGTCGTCGAAGTTAGCTTGCCGGTGGTTCGAAAGGTGGTAGCCACCTTTGTTGCCACGACCGTTTCGGCCCGTTAATCACTTCTCTCTGAATAAGCTAGTCAGTTGACGAGGGGAGCGACTTTCACGCCTCGCGGGAGGAAGCCGGCAGTATTGCCTTTGGAGGTGGGTTCCCCTCGCATTCTCAAAGAATGTGATTCCGGGTAGCGTTCATGCATTTGCGGAACGGGCACGCTGCGGCCAGACCCTGTCGATGCTTCCAAAACCTGGACGGCTACTTTAGTTTAGTTAGCTACTTTAGTTTATAAGTGCTAGAGGCGCTTATAAACTAATACCTATATATTGCGTCAGTATAACACACATAAGCGCTAGACGCAATTCTATGCAGACTGCACTAATACACTCTACGCTAACACTCAACTATACAACAAGAAACATGTTAACAAAAAGTATCATACGTCTCATGGAGGCAGGGGCGCAGGCACAAATTTTTTTTCGGGGGGGGGGGGGGGTGTGGCACCCCTTGATGTGGGGACCTGGGCAGGCAGAGTGGTTGAGTGCCATTTTGTGCTCTGTATGCCATGGCAAAAAAAAAAATGAGGGAGGGGGGAGGCACGGGCCCAGTGTGCACCCTCTGGCTACGCCACTGCATGGAGGTAGGAAAAAAAATTTCACCATCTCCCACTAAAGGGAGCCATGTGGGGATGCGAAGGAGCGCATGGGTCGACTCAAAGTTCGTTCATCACGGACACTAGCTATGCCCGATGTTAACGCGTCCTTGCATGTAGAGCACACCATGAATTCACTGTAGTTGCTGTTGCTGTTACTCGTCCCGAACTCTTGTTGGAGCACGCAACGCGGGCTCATCGCGCGTCTGCAAAATCTCGTTCCCCGACGCTATCACGTGATTGCTGAGACAGCGTAGGGGGAGAGGCCACAGCGTCTTACCCAGCCCCTTACAACGAGCTATATAGCGCGTGCCAGCACACGTGGTTTTGTCTGCGTTACGCCAAGCTAGGACAGCAGCCTGGGCCCCTAAAGTGATGTGCACGTATATTCATCAAGGCAGTCGAAGAACAAGACGAAGAAGACTTCTCTTGGCGCGAGCGAGCGCTCTGCACGTATCGTCAAGGCGGTCGAAGAACAAGACGAAGAAGACTTTTCCTTGGCGCGAGCGCGCGCTCAATATGTTACAGATGGCTATGGCAGGTTTTAGAAAGCGGACGGTCGCCAATGGAACTACGGACAAAGCCCAGCGTAAAGCTGCTTCGCATCTAAAAATAAGAGTGGGGGGGAGGGGGGATGCGAGTAAGCATGGGTAGTCGGATGACTTGTTTCTTTTTCTTAATTCAGTAGTGGTGCCGCTGGAAATTCCAGTTTTGCCCCGCGTAATGCAAAAAACCGAGTGTGCCAGCGCCTTAAGAAGGCATCAACACCACTCACTTCCAGCTCGTCAACTAGGTATCCGAAAACAATTCGATAAATGCCATGCAAGGTTGGGAACGCTGCACGCTGTGGTTGTCGATGAGCTTCTGCCCGGCACCGACGTTTCCAGATCACGTACATTGTGATCAAGAATATCAATTGGGAAATATGCCGTTATTCTTATGCGACAGTGATGCAGCTCCAACTCCAAATGTCCGCCATACAAGGTGCCATACACCCTTAGTAGCAACGCATTCTAACAACGCATGCTTAGTGGTATCGGATTGCCCACAATTAGCGCATCTATCATTTGGTGTCACGTGCAACCTGGCGAGGCAGTGACGCTGTTGACGCATCGGTAACACGCTCCATCTTCTCAGCCAGTCAAACCCGCGAACCACATCGGGAACTTTGTTTTAGGGGCGAAGCTCCTTAAGGCGGCACCCGTTCGTCCCTCGTAGTCGTCGTGATCGTAGTAGTGAGTAACAAGTCTTACGCTTTGACCTCCAAGGTGGTGCCGGTGGGAGATTTCTCCTGTGCGTTTGTTGAACAATAAAAAATTCGCAGCGTGCGCGTTAACTAAAAGCCGAATTCTTCTGTCTCTCATTCCCCATTAGCAGCCATTGGCATGTTCCAGTAGGAAACGTTAGTAGAAGTAGAAGTGTAAGTGTTAGCTAAAAGCCGACTACTTCTGTCTCTCATTGCCATTAGCAGCCATTGTTTACCTCCAAGGTAGTGCCTGGTGAGATTTCTCCTGTGCGTGATTAAACAATAAAAATTTTGTTCAAAACGCCGTTGATTGATGAAATAAACCAACGAAAGACGCCAGATGTTTTGTAAAAGCAGAACGAAAGAACGCCAGATGTTTTTCTTAAAGTGTAGTAGTAGTAGTTGTATTTAGCCACCTCGCCCGATCGTCAACGGGCGAGGTGGACCGGCAACGGCGCGAGGACCCTGCCGTACGAGAGTTAAATCACACTAAAAGACATACTTTGCGGGCGATACACTCTAGTGAGCTTTCAACTTTTCGTCTTAATGTACATGATAAAGAAATTATTTCTACGAAAAACGCAAGGCACACCTTGAGCAATATGTTTGGTTTTGGGACGCTAAATGGAACCATGAGGCGATGCGAAGCCGGAGCACTTGCACGATCGCGTTCCGTTAGCTTTCGTTGGGCATGCTACCGACCTCGCGTCGTGGAACGCGCGTCCTGTCTTCCCTCTAGCCTTGCCTTTAATTCGCACAGGGCGAGCGGGGAATGCGGTCGCTCTTGGCGCTCTTTCGCTCGGGAGCGGACTTCTTCCTTGCATTTCACCGATCACAAGTGATAATGAAGGGACCACGTAAACCAACAGTACAATAAAAGTTTGATGTTTAATATACACACGATGTTTCACACTCTTTATATTATGTACTGGGCGCATTTCACGGAAGAGTTTCACGGTTTACAGATGATTCCCTCCGTAGCTTCGCCCCACTCATCATCATTCACCCCGTGGATATGCTGTTTCTTCCATGTCTACCACCGCCATGGGTTCATTTTTCTTTTATCTTCGTCCTTTAGCCATAGAGTAACAGCATTGAGGAATACTGTGACTGTCAATGGAGCCGAATATCCAACTGCGTCGCTCACGTAAGTTACCTTAAAAAGCCTCCGACAGAGCTCGGGTCAGACTGCAGATCATGTCTGCATACATTTCTAAGCATTTAGGGCAATCTTAAATAAACAACTATGGATACAGAGCTTTTAACACTTTCGTCATATTCTTTATGCTGTTCACTCCTAAAAGCAATTCAAATATCTGCGAGAAATTGCGCCATTTGTATTTAAACGTGCGCTACACATGGATGTCATAAAACAATTTCTGGCTCGCCTTAAAGGGGCCCTGCCACACTTTTCCCAGTAACCATCGAATTGCTTCATTAATGGAGGTTATTGCCTCACGAACCGACCTCCGCAAAAATTTTTATAATCAGTCAAGTACGAGCGGAGTTACAGAGGTTTGTCGCGCGCTGTGATTGCTTTCTCTCTTCTCTCGTCCCGACAAGCACGCTCGAAGCTAAGCAGGGAGGGATGGCACGCGGGAAAAAAGTTACGTCACGCACGCGTCATGACCTTGAACACTTTTTCTTTTTTTTAACACGAAAGTGTTTTATGCCGGGGTCCACCAAGACTTCAGTGACGTATTTTCGTCACGGAAATGACGTCGAAAAAATTTACAGGATCACATGGCAAAGAAAATAGTTCCGTCAACGGGCATCGAACCCACGACCGCTCGGTCCGCAACAACACATGCCGGGCACGCTATCCAACTGCGCCACGGTCACTTTTTTTTTTCTTTAATGCCTCACAAAGTATTTTCATACACTAATCGTAAACCAGGGAAACACTCTAGAGGCTTTACAAACGCGCCTACCACTCTCCCCGGACGGCGGGGTGGTGTTGCCCTCTGGGAGCGGTGAAGTAATTCGCCATTACCGTGGCCTCCGAGATTAACACCTGCAACGCGTTACACGTCCGTTCCATTCGGCGCGTTTCAATAGGAGTTCAATTTCGTCGATGCCTTAACACACCGCGAGGTGGCAATCTTAGCCAAGCGTCGTAAAAGCGTCGGCCTCGCTCATAGCATCACGCTAATCCAAACAAAAAAAATCACAGCATATCCACCGAGTGAATGATGATGAGTGGGCGAAGCTGCGGAGGTTCATCGGTAAACCGTGAATCTTCCGTGAGTTCTGCCCAGTACATCATCACCGACGTGAGATCGGGCGCGCTTATACTAAAGGTTCGATGAGTTATGACGACTTGCAGCTCACTTTAATTTTACATGTACGCTGTGAATGTTCATTGTTTAGAAAACCATTGCTTTAGAAGACATCTGGCGTCTTTCGTTAAGCAGCTGGCGTCTTTTTGTTTTGCTTTAGAAACATCTGGCGTTCTTTCGTTTTGCTTTTAGAAAACATCTGGCGTCTTTCGTTGGTTTATTTCATCAATCAATGGCGTTTTGAACAAAATTTTTATTGTTTAATCACGCACAGGAGAAATCTCACCAGGCACTACCTTGGAGGTAAACAATGGCTGCTAATGGGAATGAGAGACAGAAGAAGTCGGCTTTTTAGATGCGAAGTATCTTAAGGCGGAGCTCAATCCGGTGGTGGTGGTGGTGGTGGTGTACGGCGTGACCACCCTTACTGCGCATGTGCATACCCTCTCCACCCACCTCCTCTCCACTCCCTCACCATTCCCCATGTCCTCTACCCCTCTCCCCTTCCCCTCCACACTTTCCCTCTCCCCTTCCTATCCCCCTCTCCACTTTCCCTCTCCCCTCCCCTTTCCCATACCCCTCTCCACTCTTCCTCTGAAACGCGGGCTAGACATGCCGAAATTCTCTCCTGCGCAACGCCGCAATGAGCTCGAGCGCATGCGCGTCCGCTTCCCCTCTCTCCGTTCCTACGCTGCCCCCCTCTCGCCCGCCTGTCGACAGCGTTCCCCGCTCGCCCTGTGAGAATTCACGGCCAGGCTAGATGGAAGATACGACGCGCGTAGCGTCCCTCTTCGCGTTACACGACGTGAGGTCGGTAGCATGCCCAACGAACGCCAACGTAACGCGATCGTGCAAGTGCTGCGGCTTCGCATCGCCTCATGGTCCCCTTTAGCGGGAGAGGGTGTAATTTTTAGCTAACACTTACACTTCTACTTCTACTAACGTTTCCTACTGGAACATGCCAATGGCTGCTAATGGGGAATGAGAGACAGAAGAATTCGGCTTTTAGTTAACGCGCACGCTGCGAATTTTTTATTGTTCAACAACGCACAGGAAAAATCTCCCACCGGCACCACCTTGGAGGTCAAGATGTTACGACTGGTTACGCACTACTACGACTATGAGGGACGAACGGGTGCCGCCTTAAGGAGCTTCGCCCCTAAAATAGCTCTGCGACGCGCGCTTGCCTCACCTGGTTGTTACACCGCGTTCCCCGCTCACGCGATCGCCCCGAGAAAAATCGCGGCTGGGGGCGGCACGACGCGCTTTGCGTTTCCCTCTAGTCCGGCCGTTGTGTTCAATCACATTTTAACATGCCGCGGGATGGCGACCAAGTTCTGCGTCCAATATGCGGCGCTCTTCTGGCTATCACACCTCGTTCTCTGATTACGCTTTCACCGTTAACTAATACAGCTACCACAAGGTTTTTTGTAATAATTTATCATGGACATTAGTCGTCGGGATGGAGATGTATCACCAATCATTAAAGTGGGTGCATCCACGTTAAACGGTGCTATAGCTGCCAGACATTGTGCAAACTCTCTTATATCAATGTACAGTAAACATTCAGTTACTTCTGTAAGGGCACGCTTTACTTTCGTGTTATTCCGATTCCTATGACGGAGGGATCAACCATCTTTTTCTTTCTTCGAACGCGCGGTTTACTTTCAGTGTGATAGCGCGCGCGCGCGCGGGCACATGGCGGCTTCCTGCGGCGGCCACGGTAACTACGCAGAGCACGATGGTCAAATCAGCCAATGGCTGTGAAATTGGGTATACGGCGCTGTAATTTGGGTATATGGCATCACTTGTAGAAAGAAGAGGGAACGATTTCTAGCTGACTTTGAGAATTAATTGTAAATTTCAGGCCGCATGCTGTGCTTTAATGTTTGGCTCGCGTGTTCTCAGGAGCCTCGACTACCGATCGGCAGCGTTTTCTGGCCATGCTGAAAAAGTGTTGCAGGGCGCCTTTAAAGGGCCCGTCACCAGACCCCATAAGAAATTGTAGTTCGACGTTGGATGTTGTTGCGTGCCCAATGAAGATCGTTACACCACAACAATTTTTCAAATTGGTTCATTGTGAGCTGAGAAAACCAATATTTTGAAGCGGCGCGAAAGCATGAATCGAGAAGGGGAGCTTGAAACCCTTGCCACTAGCCCCGTGTAGCCTTCGCAAGCCAAATACCTTCCCTACCCTCTTCGGCATCGGAGCAACGCCACCTAAAGATAATGCCCCCACCTCCCCGAAGGGAATCATGAGGAAATGCGAATGCATTTCTTGCGCCGAGAGTACACGGCGTAGTAATTTTAATGGCGTAAAGCTGGACACATCGACGCACTGAAGTGTCTCCCTTTTGGGCGCCTCTTTCAACGAACGCTTCCTACGTGCGTCCGTAATCACCTCAGGGATGTTGGCACCGCCTTCAATGCAGCACAAACGCGTTTAGAACGCGCTGTTTTCAGGCTGTGCCAAGGCAGCACAAACGCTACAACCGCGTTTCAAACGCACTGCATTGAGGCGGTGGCGCAGGGAGGAGAGAGAGCGAACGGCGAGAGATTGAGCGGCGAAGCACGGCACCCACCCTCTCCTACACTCTCTCCACACACGCGGGAGCTCCGCCGAGCTCCCGCGATGCGAGCGCCCTCACACGCTAGAGCGCGCTCCTCCTCTCCACTCACTCTCCGCTGCTCCGCCCGCACCACCTGCTCCTGTTGCTAGGGGCGAGGATAAGCGCGCGCCCGCAGCTGTTGCTATGGGAGAGGGAGCGAGAGCGGAGAGGCGCACGGACAACGCCGGACGCCTGACATAGCGCGACTAAGAAATGCATTCGCATTTAAAAAACTTCGAAGTTTCTTTAGGTGGCGTAGAACGGAGCCGGAGGATCACATGACGCATACGCATAACACGTCATGCGCACGCAAGGTCACGTGCGCATGACGTGCCCAAGACGCGAGCGGTGTTGCTCTGTGGTGTACTGCCTGTTTCTGCGGGATGGATCTCTTGGTGGGCGCACGTTTGGTGAGGCTGGCATGAATCATGGATCTTTGCCGTGACACACCGCGTCGCACCGATGCCGCATGAACATTTAGGTAGACGCGGGAGGATAAATGAGCCTAACGAACGCTGGAACGAGGCACAGTTTCATTGCCAGGGCTGGCGCTTGCACGATACGGAAACGGGAGAACACGAACGCAAACGAAGCGAAACGGAGGCAGATCAGTCTCGCATATCGCTGAGATTCGAAGAAAAAAAAATAAAAACACGCACACATTACGTTTGTGTGTCTTGTTACTTCTCCCAAGTTTCATTCGTATATTCAGGCAACGATGTCGCGTCGAATGATTCTCGCAGTGTCACGTGCTACTGTGAGCGACGTCAGCGCACCGATGTCTGCGTAGAGGAGCGACGTCAGAGTACAGATAGTTACGTAGGGCCATTCCTTGTTGTACGTCATCCCCTCTATCTTGGGGCGCGCGCCCGCGAGATTAAGGACAAGCGGCGTTCAGTTTGAAATTTGACCTCTTACCGCGGCGCGTAGCGTTGCAAATCTTGGCAGCCATGATCGTAAGCGCCCAGTTTATGCATAGCGTTTGCCAGCTCGAAATGGTCAGACCTGATGAGGGGCCCTTTAATGAAAAAATTGGGGCAGCTACGCGCTAGTGGTGCGAAGGAAACACGGAGCTGGGGGCCGTACCCTCCTCCTTCACCTCCTCCTCACCACCCCTTCCGACCCTTGCGATACTATACAAGGCTATGCTATGTCTTACTCTACCTTCCTCTTTTTTCTCCTCCTCGCTATGACATTCCTCTCCCACCCACTTGCTATACCATACAAAGCTACGCTATGCTTCACTCTCTATCTCCTCCTCACCCTCACATCAGTTATCCCCCACTTCCCTTTCCCACCCCATGCTATACATGGCTATACTATGCTTTACCCCCTCTCCTTCTCCTTTCATCCCCCCCACCCTCAATTCCCTTTCTCGTCTCCTTGCTAAACTAGACTATACAAGGCTATGCTAAGCTCTACTCTCTATCCTCCTTCTTTCCCTCCCATTCATATCACTCTTCACCCTCACTTGCCTTTTCCATTCACTTGCTGTACCATACTATACATGGCTGTACTATGTTTTACTCTCCACCCTCTTCATTTTTCTCACCCTCACCCCCTTTCTCATTCCCACCCCCTTGCAATACTATTGGCCTCGAGGAGTTACGGAGTCGCCCTCTATCGGACGCGCCTCGATTGCGTGCTAGGCAGGATACCGCCGGCGCGCTCCCCATAGGTTTTGCTGTCGGCGCTCTACAAAAACACGTCGCGGAAGCCTTCCAGGGCACTTCTGTCAGTACTTTCGAAATGAACTGTGTTCTTTACTGTCAAAATAATCATTTTCGACGAACTCAAAGCACAAGATAGTGTACAGTCGCTGTCTCTTTGCAGAAAACCGAGCACCCGCGTCACGCTGTCACCGCGTTGGAGACCCCTGAACCGGCTTCTTGCGTGAACGGTAGTCACTCGCTGAGTGCAAACTATGTGGAATATCTCGTTAGAGTAGACTTCCTGTATAACCAAACGGAGCATAACAGAAAGAAGCCTCAAGCTAGCGATCGCACGGGTTCGCGACGACTGACGGTGCCTCTGCATGTGTGAGAGTCTGCATGTATGTTCGTACTGATGGTTTCGCTTTTGCTACGAGCACGTTTTGGCACCACGCTGTGAACTTTAGGCCGAAAAACATGAGAATTTGTGAGTAAACAAACAACTACTGTTGCGCGGACTCTATCAGAGCAGTTCAGAAAACATTTTCCTTACAACTGCGGCTTCGGTGCGCATGGCAACTTTGTGATATGCCGTCCCGACGATTCAGTGTTTTTTTTTTCTTTTTCGGTCTAAATTCGGGTACGTTTCAATGTCATTTGACAAGTTGTCTCGCACTGCGTATTGATCGGTCTTCTCAGCGGGCAAATGCCGTTGCTTCTGTTTCTTTATTCAGCGCATTCATTTCGTTTGGTGCTCACACAAAACGTGAGCAAATGCGACGCCTTTTTTAATGCTCCTTAATTATCGTTCCGTTTGCATTCCAGTGAACTTGCCGCTCTCTGTCATCAACAAATTCATAGACCAAAGCTTCACCACTTCGAGATTGCTGGTGGAAGGAGAACCAGTCTACGAGACCGAGCATGTAGTAGCATGCGACGCATAGGAAAAGAAAGAAAATACAGTAACGTTTGCCGGACTTGTTCTGCAAACGTCGGCTGTGAACTAGGACCCACATGAACTTGAAATAGCGGTGAATTAAATAGAAGGTATTGCAGCAACCAGCAGCCGCAAAACAGGATAGTAATTATTTGGCGTGTACCCGAGCAATTTTGGCAGCAGTGTCGTGTCTAACGCGAACAGGGTGGCATCTTTCCCACGTAAATAAATGAGGCTCCAAGAAAATACATGGGGTTGGCCGATGGGCCGATCACGGAGGCAATGCAAAATTTGTGTAGCTTATGAAGCAATGCATGCCTCATCAAATGGGAAGGTTGCCCGTCGGCGTCCCGCGTCGGTGATGCAAAAAATAATCATCACGTGATGGTGTCACCATATGACGTCATCATGACGTCACAGATCGCCAAAATATGTAGCGTCATTATGACATCACGTAATGTGACGTCACATGATGACGTATTCACACGTCATGGTCGATTCGCATTGCCTCCGTGATCGGTCACGGAGGCCGTGCAAAACCACGTTAGGTGCAGAACGCTTTTGGAGGGGGGGGGGCGCGGGAGAATCAGTACAATTACTGACAAGAAGAAGAAGATGGCTTTCGCCTTCTAGTCATCTTTAACGAATGCATAAGGGACCCTGTGCGTTTTTTAATTCAACGTATCTAAACAATGACTTGAGCATCTGCAGCCGATTTTGTGGACGCTGAGCACGGGGCCGAAGATCAAGAGGTCGCATTGGAGTGTTCTGAGATGGCATCGCACGTGGTAAAAGGTAGCGCTTTTACCATCCTGTGGCAGATAAGCATCATTTGCCGGCGGGAAGCGCGCGCGAGCCATCGTCTCAGTGCGCGCTGTCTGCTACTCACCGAACATCGCAGGCCCGACGCAGTAGCAAAAGTCTTCGTCGCGGAAGTACTTGTTGCACACAAGACTCGTAACGGATGGCTACTTTCCGGTTCTCAGCTTTACAACCCATGCTTCACGCTGTTTCTTGTCCCCGCGGTTACCAGTTCAGGCTGACACTGGGCTCCTTTGCGTAAGCGCGGCACTGTGGCACCGAGCGGTAGAGCCCCATGTTCGTCGCCTTCGGAGGCAGCCACTCTATTACGATGGTTTCAATGGAGTAGAAAATGAGAGAAAACTTCCGAATTTGAACAGACCGCAGTGCATGTGGGACTTGAAACTCGTTTTCAAAGCACGCGGCAGTGCTCCACAAGCAGCCGACGCGGCCGCTGAGACCACGTGATCCTGCCAAGCACGTCACGCCGACGGTGGCGCCGGCGTTTCCAGTGGTGGGCCTCGAGGCCAATACCGTACAAGGCTATGTTATACTTTATTCTCTACCCTCCTCTTTTCCCTCACGTCACACTTCAACATCACTTCCCTTTCCTACACCCTCGCTATACCATACTACGCATGGCTACACTAACTTTACCCTCTCCCCTCCTCCTTCTCACCCTCACCTCCTTTCCTCATCCCCTTGCTAGAGTATAAAATACAAGGCCATGCCATGATTTACTCTCCCCCTTCTCCTTTCCTTTTTACTCTCACCCCCACTTCTCTTTCCCACCACTTGCAATACTATACTATACATGGCTACACAATGCTAGGAGCTGCTTGGCATATAGTATACTATACAAGGCTATGCTTGCTCTACCCTCCACCACCCCCCTTTCCTTTCTCCTCAGCCTCACATCACTCCTCCGCACCCTCACTCTCCTTTGACCCCGTAGCTATACTATAATATGCATGGCTATGCTATGCTGGAGCTTCTTGGCACATATGCTTGAGCAGCTGCGCTGTTAAAATCCACGCAGAATCTCCTTCGGGAGTTGTACAAGTGATGCGGAAGCGTTGAGTTTTACTGTAAGCACAGGCCCGCTCCGGAACGCTGTTTTCGGGGGGCATCGAAATGGCGTATTTCATCTCGTGGTCTCCGCGATTAGCTCCGGCAGCGCACCGTTGCCAGAGCCAGTCGCAGTTCATCTTCTCCCTAGCACTAGTGCGCGCGCAATTGGATAGCTGTCTGGCAGGGGCGTAGCCAGAGATCTTTTTTCGGGGGGTCCAACCAACATTTATATATCTTCGTGCGTGTGTTTCTACGTGTGCGTGTATTGAAAAATTGAAAAAAAAAATGGGGGTGGGGGCGGTGGGTTGACCCCCCTGGTTACCACAGCGGCGTCTAGAACGCTGTCCCATGGCATGCGCATCCCGCGACCACTGAATCAAGTGTTTGGCATCACAACTTCACAAAGTTTGAATTTTACTCATTCGTACAGTCCTACATCTCGGCTTTAAGTCTTGTCCTGCAGACGGCTTCTATTCCACTTCGACGAAATTCAACGAAACCTTGATGGAGAGTTATCTTGCTACAATTATTCTGCACCGAGGTACAACGCATTCATGTAGGTCACATATGTTCATATTTCGCAAGCATGGATGAATTCTGGTGTGATGAATTATGCCATGAATAGTTGACAGGAGTTACTGCCATTATTTCCTCGCATTAAGGGATAAAAAAGGTGCGTAGCGTAGTTGGTTAAGACACGCATTCATAGCGTGGAAACCCGAGTTGAAAGGCAAGTACAGGAGTGAAAATTTATTTTATTTTATTCATTTATTCCTTTATAGCGGCGATCGTCTTACGCGAGAGAGGGCCAGACGGGACGTATGGACGGACAATGTTGTCGTTGAGATGGCACAGAAGTGCTTCCGCACATGAAATGTCGCTGGAACGCTTCGACAAACGGACTTGTTTGTTTTCATCAAGATGTTGCCCTGGCGAAGGCAAGTCCACTTATTTTTAGGTCTGGCGGTCCCATGTCGCCAATTTCCGACAGGGTGGGTGCCTTCCCAAGCGACTATGTACTTCGTTCTGGCGAGCACCAGGCCGGAAGCGCGCTTGTACCCTTTTCACCGGTAGGTGGCCGGCGGCAGCAATTCTCTGCTTCCCACAGCAGCGGCGGATGCTCGACTATTTCAGCAAGGCTGTGGTGGGTTAAGGTGCGCCCAGGGGCCTTTACAGAGCCTTATGGGGCCACCTTTCGAGATGAGCATCCATAAACAACCAAGCGCCAGGTCGGTGTACTCCTTTTAATATCTGGGGCTTAACGTCCCAAAACCACGATATGATTATGAGAGACGCCGTGGTGGCAGGGCTCCGGAAATTTCGACCACCTGGGGTTCTTTAACGTGCACCTAAATCTAAGTGCACGGACCTCAAACATTTTCGCTTCCATCGAAAATGCAGCCGCCGCGGCCGGGATTCGATCCCGCGACCTTCGGTTCAGCGGTCGAGCGCCATAACCACTAGCCGATCGTGGCGCGGCATGTGTACTCGTCTACCCATTAGGAAAAAAACCGGTGGACTTCAGGCCGGCACTGGGAATCGAACTCGGTACCTGCCACATTGGAAGCGGACGTTCAACTATGTAGCCACCACCGCGGTAAAGGAATTCACGGCCCGTCCTTCTTACTGATATAGAGATACAAGCAGTTGTATACACACGCCTTACTGAAGCGACTTACCACAGTGATTGAACAGAGGGCGTACGACTGACCTGGGTTGGCATAGAATCCCAGCGACGCGGACGCCTTGTCGGTCTGTACACTAGCAAACGACGACGTCAGCGTGAAGTTGAGAGGTCGACTGCGCCAGCAGGGAATGTTGCGCCCCACGGCCTCCACGCGCAGGCCGTGAAGGTTCACGATGCCGCTCTTTTCGTGCACGGCGCCTCGGGCCTCGACCTGCGTCCCACGGTTTACACTCGTGCTTGCGTTAACACCGCGTGAGACAATAAGTCCCTGGTTTAATGCAAAGGTTTAAATCTTCCTTCCCTGCAGAAAAGTGCGCACACACAGGTTCTTAAAAAGCAAAGAAAACAAGCTCGTACGTGCAGCTCGGCCATAGTTCCTCGTGCCAGGGTGATGTTGAAGGGGATCCAGAGCCGCTGTCGAACTCGGATGTCCGTGGGACCAGGGTTGGAAGACTTGACCGTGGGGTCACCCTGTAATGTCACCGACCGTATAAGTACGCACGTTATCTAACGCGCGGTGTGATCACTTGCTATTTACGACCTACTATTATGACGTCAGGTTAAGGGTAACTGACTGGATTCCAAGAGATGGCAAACGCGTGAGGGGGAGACAGAAAGTTAGGTGGGTAGATGAGATTAAGAAGTTTGTAGGTATAACGTGGCAGCAGAAAGCACAGGACCGGGTTGATTGGTGGAGCATGGGAGAGGCCTTTGCCCTGCAGTGGGCGTAGACAGGCTGCTGATGATGATGATGATTATGACGTAGCTATAGAAACCGATCGGTGATGTGGACTTGTGGTTTGGTTGGTTGTCTTGTAGGGATTAACGTCTCAAAGCGACGTAGGTTATCAGAGACGCCGTAATAGAGGGCTCTGGATAATTTCAACCTCCTGGGGTTCTTTAACGTGAAAATGATAACCACACACTACACAGACCTCTAGCATTTCACCTCCGTCGAAATGCGACCACCGCGATCGGAATCGAACCCGCGTCTTCCGGTTGAGCAGCCGAACACCGTAACCACTTGGCCACCGCGGCGACTTGGACTTGTCGGTATTACATCTTGAACTAACTGGTTGTAGCACGAAGAAGGCGTACGGTCAAAAGAAGACACATGAAAGGACACACACACATCGCTTGTGCTGTGTACGTGTTTGGTTGTTCGCGCGACAACTAGATTGTTCCATATAGAAACAGCCAAGACTGCTGAATATCCAGATGGGTCCACTGTTAAAGGGAGCATTTGCGTGCAGGGCATGTTTGGATTCCGCTCTCTTGCAAAAACATAGCGCCTTAGATTTGCATAAGACTACTGGTGGTTGACAGTTCTGCCTCTTTTTGACAGACTCGTGCAGTGCATGAACAATGTTTCTCTGTCCGGTTGCGGTGAGAGGGCCAGCGAAATGAAAGGTGCTCATTGGAGTGTTCCCTTTAACAGTGGACCGTACTGTACATGGTGAATTGTTTTTTGCGAACACGTACCGTTCCCAGTGTCTGGTCCGGCACATCGGTGATCCGCAGTCGGGTGGTGGCGGTCTTTCGACTGGACTGTCCAGAAACAGCGGTGGCAGTCATGCTGACCTCCATACCTGGCAGCAGACTCGCGTTCCGTTTAAGCAGCAGCGGTACCGTGAATCTCAGCTGCGCACGGAAATGTGAAGCGGTGGCCGGTCACACACTGTACTCGCTTGAGGCCGACAACAACGATCCTGAATCCTGCTCTTGGGTAATAGAGACTAGAGATGTAGAAAATGCGTTGGGCGCGCAGGGTATACGTTGGAGCTCTGATCAGCGATTTTTAATCCAAGTCAATGAGCGAACTCGTGGCATTGCAACATAATCAAAAGTTATGTGTGAATTGCACGAATATCCTATCCAGTTGTTTGCCACACGACCTTGTAATTAGGTCGCCTCTAGTTGTTTTCATGTATCGGTGATTAAGGAAAAAAGCGAGGCGTGTTCTTACCATGTTCTCTTCCTCAGTCTTCCGTTCGATGTACGAGTTGCAGATAAGATGTAAATCGTAGTGGCCGAATATTCTCTTGCTGTCGGAAAAAGCCAGAAAAAAAATATTTGTTAAAGCATACTTAGGAGAGAGAGAGAGAGAGAGAGAACAACTTTATGAAATGCCTGCAGAGATGATGAGGCTGTGAAAAATAAGTTGGGCTGACAAGTGCCGTCAACGGCACTTCTTCACGGCTGCTATTGCACTATGCCCGATGTGTAACTTATGACGAAGTTTGAGAAGAAATGTGAACTTTGAGTGACCTCTTCGTAACGACTATTCATTTATTTATTTATTTGATTTGCATACATATAGATACACAGGGACAGAGAGAAAAGAGGGAGAGAGCAAGCCGGAAACTGCCTACTCCTTCGGGAGGAGGGAAGAGGAAAGGAGGAGAGAAAGAGGAAAGAAGATAGGAAGGTAAAGAAAAAAATTGACGAAGACTGACAAAAATAGGTAAAAACACACACACCAGCAATACCAACGTGCGAAGGTAGCCACTGGGCGTAACGACTGCACCAGCAACGCACAACTCACGCTGCTTTGACGGGCAGCTTGTCCCACTGGCTGGGCTTGACGCACGGGTAGTTCATGCCAAGGTGCGAGACGCCCTCGTGGCACAGCTCGAAGTCGTCCATGGAGGCGGCCCCTTCGTCCAGCGTCAGGTCGAAGTTGAGCGTGGACGCGGTGAACGGCTCGAGCTCGAGGAATAGGGTCATCAGGAGCATCGCCCCGGGAGCGAGACTATGCAAGGTGGGCTCGTGAGGGCCGATCATCATCTGCCGAGGGGGCTTGGCGAGCTGTGCGGGGAAAGGGAAGGGGACAGCGTATATGACCATCACAGCTTCTCAGATGGAACAGAAATGGACTGTTTAAGGGCCCCTAAACCACTCCGAGCTCAAAAACGATAGAGTGGTTTCCTTCTCGCCTTCACTACCCTTCCTGCAGGCGCTCTCTCTTCCTCGCAACTTATTTCTTCATGAAACGCGTGGGCAATGTTGGCACTAAGCGTTGAGCCTACCAGGATTTCGCGCTTTTCGTCTACACGCTGCTAAAAGGGTTGAACAAGCGTTACCATCTTTTCTGTACAGCTTCTACTTGTCGTACAATCGTGTTGTTTTGCAGTAACAGCGAGCAAAGTACTGCACTGCTATGGCACACTCTGCTCGTTAAACAGCGAGCTCATTTACAGGACACTTACGGGACTACGACTGTTCGCAAGTATATAGCTATAGCTTAAGCATAATTTTCCCGTTAGCTTTCCCCCATGCTGCTTTCGTACAGGAATCAATACCATAGATGTGCATGCACAAAACTACGCGGCTGTTAACGACGACGTTTTCGACTTTCGTATTCATTTCCGATCAGAAAACGGTGCACCAACTCCAGCGATTGTCAAGTGCAACATGTACCCTTATACCACCAGACAGCACCATTTGCCTTACTACCATTGACGCCATTTTTTACGTACTTTAGGTGAAAGTGATTCCGCGCGAGAACAGCAGCCTTCGTGTTGAGCGATCGTGCTGCCTGCCGGGCGCTGCGGCTACGCGTACCGTTTCGTCGTGCTGCGGTGTCTTCGCAGCCGCGCCGCTGGCCACGGGAACGATGAGGCTCTCCTCGAAGTTGCCCTTGGAGCCGTACGAGATGCGGCACTTGAGCGCCTTGTTCTTGGTGGCCGTCTCCTTGACGCGGATCATGACGGAGAACACCACCGCGTTAGGGTCCAGGTCCTTCACCGTTCGCATGGGGTACGTGCCTGGGCGAATCAAACAGAAAGCTTGTGTGGCATTGACGCTAACCACACGTATATGACGCCTTACTAACCACTGGCTAGGACCGGGTTTAAAGGGACACTAAAAGAGAAAAACGATTTTTCACCGCACACATCAACCTTCTCGCGGAGACGTGGGAGGCCAAGATCTCGGCACGGGACCTAGACGACCAACGAGGACTCGTCGCCAGGGCCTGGGAGGTGATCGCGGCTAGCGGATTGCTGGAATGGGGTTCCCTCCCACATAGGGTGACCCCGAGCTTACGCGCTAGAAAACACTGCTTCGCGAAATTAAAAGTTTATTTCATCATCATCATCATATTATTAAATTACTTTTGACAGGGGAGCTACTTTTCGTTGCGCCGTTTCGCGTGACCAGGAAAGTAAGCTGCCCGCAGCGCGTGCAACGCAATAACTCGGCCGGCGCGCGCCCTCTTCTTCCATCTTAGGATCGACTATAAATAGAGACAGTTTGCTCTTAGCGACGTATATTGGGGAAATGAGGGTAGTTATAGCACACTTTTTCTGTATCACCTAGTAATTTGGCGGATAATAAGGCCTGTGGCCAGCACACACATTGACGTTGACACGACGGATGTGCAAAGTAGGCGTTTCTTAAATGCGTGTGCCTTCTGAAGAAAACAAAAGAGGAGCTCAGAGCAGATAAACAGTACGAAAGTGTTCATTTTTCAAATTATCTTCCAAATTTTATGCAACGAATTCTTGGCCAATTCCCCAGAGTGGGTATGTGCCTTGAAGTACAAACAAACAAACAAACAAACAAACAAACAAACAAACAAACAACAACAAACAACAAACGACAGGAACAGAGAGAGGATCTTGCTATAGAAGACCATGACAATTAGGGTTATGGTAATTAATACCATGCGAATTGAGGTAAGCTGTAATTGATATCTTACTAATTAGAACAATGCAAATTAAGATCGTGCTATTAAGACCTTACTAGTAATCTAGGGCGGCCACAAGCTCCGCTGTTAGTCCAACCTTGCACCAATAGTGCAAGCTGCCCGCATTTTTTTCACAATTGCAAAAACCACCAGGCTTGCCGCAACTCCCACATCAAACGCCGTGACGTCATAGGTTTCGACGGCGTCTACTAGGTCCTACGTAGTTCCTAATCAGTAAAATGAAGTACAGTGTCCTTCTGAAGGGGTCATAGACTTAACACACCAAGTTTCAGGAAATTTCGTTGAACCAATACCACCAAAATACGACAAATACACTTTGAAATCCGTGCCGTCACTCGCGGAGATTTCGGTGCTAAATTTAAAAATGATACTTTGACCTTGATTTTCTCCTCTATTAATAAAACCTGTAATGGTGAAATTAATGAAGTCAGGGTTCTCAGCGTACGACTTATTCATTTATACCGATTCATTGTTTTTAGGGGTATTCAGATAGTCGAAAATTTTAGAACCGAATCGAATATGAATCGAATAGTGCTGACACCGAATCGAGTACTGATACCAATCGAATACTATTCGAATAGTTTTCGAATTGCAAGGTAACAATTTTCAAAGCAGCCCTAGAATGGTAATGTAGCCATTTTCGAAACAGCCCAAGAATTTCACATTTTATTTGAAGAAAATATTCACTAGCTTTAACAAAGGAACACTGCGATTACCTTTAACCGAAAAAAAAAATACAGACTCAAATTTGTAAACTAAGGTAAACTTGCATACAGCAGCAAGTAGAGCGTTAGAAATATTTTGTAACTGCAGGTTTAAATACAGGAGTGAATATAGTATTCAAAGTAGCACTTTTTAAAAACTTTTAAATAAAAGTGATATATAAATAATAAACAATATCCATAAGTCAACAGCGTCATGAATGTCATGATGAAGCTAGTGTATTGATGACTATGCCGCTTCTGCCACACTGGAGTTTTAAGCAAAAATGCCTTCATCCTGTAATCCGGTAGATCTAGAATCTGGGTCCGCGAAGCTGTTTTCGGGGCCCGCGAATGCCATGGTCGAAAAAAAGAAAACAGGTTTTTTGAAGGCGCATGTCCCATGACAGTGGCCCCTCCGATTTTTTTTGGTATGCTTCTCTGCATAACACATTTGCATTGTAGCGGAGCTTACTTACGTTTCTCCTTCTTCATGAGATGGTTGTAAAGTTTTTGTTGCAGTTTTCCACGACATATGCATGCGAGAATTCTTTTTCCAGGCTAGCATATTTGAAAAGCAAACATAGTTAGAAACGGGCTGAATGTCACTGCAGACCGCACAACTTATTAACAAGCTGTTGAGATTGAATTGACGTAGCACTTTTGTTTGACAATTCTTTGCCAGGTAGTAATAACAGGCACCTATTTCCCGCTGCATGTTGCGTTAATTTACGAGCCTCCCCCCTCCCCCCTCGTGCCTTTCTCTCACTGCAAGGGGTCCCCCATTCGTTCCACCCGTCTACAAGGGCCGTGAAACCTCCATAACTGAGTACTGCTGTAATCATTAGAGCGTCGACAGCCCCGTGAAACCTTTGGCTGCATGCATCCTGGTAATTCGATTATTAAAACAAGACACGTTTCCCCTCGCTCTTCCAACGTTTCGTTCCTTCGCGATTTTTTTCATAGGTGTTTAATATTCGAAAAAAATATTCGGTATTTCTAATAAGCACCATTCGATACGAGTACCGACTCAAATAGAGCGCTATTCGATTCGTTATTCAAAATTTTCGAGTATTCGCACACCCCTAATTGTTTCACTTTAGTGTCCTATTAAACCTATACGTTGCGTATCTGGAGTTACGTAAAAGAAAGAATAAAACCTAATTGAATTTAAGATATCTCACCGACATTTGCGAGAGCCTGTAGTGCGATGGAGGCCCTCTTGTTGCCGTCGTTGGGGTCGTCGTGGAGGGCGTACGTTGCGGGCGTGTCGGGGTTCAGGCAGGGCATGGTGTCACCCACCGACTTTATCTTGAGCACGCATACGCTCACGTCGGAGCTGGCCGTGCTCACTTCGACCAGGTACAAGCCCATGCTGCGCGGCGGCGCCTTGAGCACGAGCTCGAACTCGGCCACCATGCCGGGCACGATGGGCGACGTCCACAGGGGACGCGTGTACGCGAAGATCGGGTTGTTCTGCGCGAGAAGAACGCGACGGCAGTACGTCAGTCGACCTCATTGGTTCCATTTCATCTAGTAGAAAGACACAGCCATCTCATCGGAGCGTAAAAATGATGCGCCTCTTTAAAATATTTGTACTTTGAAAAGCAAATGATGCATTGCGGAAACTATGCTGCTAAACGGAGAAGCTTGTTTGCAGCAAGGTTATTTATTACCGTCACTGACGCAGTAGAAACGAAGGTTGTGGGCTCGGATCCCACCAATGGAAAGGGTGCTTTTTCGTCCACTACAGTTAAAGACAACAATTATAGTCCCCTATTATTTACTTGGCTTAGACTTATTTGGTTGTGCCTAACAAACAAACGAGCCCCTCGAAGAAAATTTCCCTTCTTTAGCACATAACCATGTGTTTGATCAAGATTTGCGGCTTTAATTAAATCAGGATCTTTAGATGGACTAGCTGTACTCTTGAACGTGTACGGCATAAATGTACCAAGGGGCTTACCTTGAGCAAGTCCTTGGAAGGTCCCCTGGTGGCGACGAACTTCTTTTCCTCGGTGAAGACGCTCTTGCCGCCGATGGACATGGTGGTGATGATGCCGTACGGAGCATTGTTGGCGAACTCGGCGTCGTCCTGTATGGTGGCCACGAAGTTGATGATCATCTTGCTCTCGGTCACGTTGCTCAGGCTCTTGGGAATGTGCGACACCGTGCCCAGGGACACCTGCCCCGAGTCCGTGTCCATGCGGGCCGCGTTGCTGCGATCGACGAGAACAATCACCGCTTCCCTTCACGTCACTGATTCATTCTCACGCTATCTCTCCCACACTCACCCGTTTTATTTTTATAGCGAAGCGGTATGGGTAGCCAGCGCTGCCCAGGTGGCGCGCCTAAAATGTACAAGCTGCGCAGCCCTGGCGAGCTATGTGAGAAACAACCAGTAATACAAAGCCGCCGCGAGGCGTACGACGGCACGTTTCAACGTGCACTCACATACCTCGTGGCACGTTCAAACCAGTTCAAACGCATGCTGAACGTCATTCGACACTACCGCGGCTTTTGCTCGATGTGCATCGTTTTATAGTACTTTGGAACGCGCAAGACTAGCGAAGATCGGGACACTTCGCTGCACTGTGGCGCAGCGGGCGAGCAGCGATGCCACCGATTATTCTCCGCTGATGTGTGCGGACGGGTACCTTCGCGAGAGTGTGCTGTCGAAAGGATGGAAGCTGTCATTGGCAATGAGAAGTATGTCTATGACGTGAAAGAAGCTGTTTTTCGAAGAGACAGCGCTTGTGACCTTTCGGCGAAGTGCCAAGCACCGCACGACGTAAACTTACAGGTAAGCGTGTTCAAATAGCGCTAGCAAGCTTGACGGTGTATGCAGTGTGCTCGTTGTGCGCCCGCTTTGAAATAAAATTAGTGCCTCAGGCAGCACTGAGAACATTCGGCTCAGTGAGTGACAGCTGTTTTGAGCGAGCATATCACAATTACATAATCTGTAGTTACAGCTCTCGTACTATATTACAGAAGCTGTTTCGCTGCACGCTTTGCTTTACTATGGCATTTACTGGGCACATGCAAGCTGTTAAAAATTTTAACGGCTTCTATGTGCCCAGTAAATGTTCGTATCGCAGTTTTTACAAACAACGTTTTTGAAGTTGACGGTGAAGCGCGAAATAAATGTAAAAAGGCCGGTGTAAAGTAGAGATCAGTGGTGTTAGCGGAAATACAAACATGTCGCAGGTCTCGTGCTTTAACGACGTCGACTCGCCATCGTCTGCAGACCGTTTGCAAACTTGCGATCGGGCGTCGTCTAAGCCTGATACTTAAAAAAAAATGCCTTTGAGGAACCTAGTGCTAATTGACTTCGTGGTGGTTCCGAGTTTGACATGCAGTGTGTGATCGGCAATGGAACATGCCTAGACAACACGGTTTTTCTAGCGGTCATGGACTTGTAACCGGTGTAGAGCTGTGCACGTGACAGGGACGTATAATACCGTTTTACTCGAATGTAACGCGAGTTTTTTTTTTTTCTAGATTTTGGCAACCTAAAGTCGACCCTCGCGTTACAATCGAATACCGAAATTTTATTTTTTCTTCCTGGACGTAATGAAATGTCATCCCTGGCGTTACAATCGGGGTCATGTTACAATCGAGTAAATACGGTATGTTTAATGTACGGCGCGATGCTTACGCAACCTAAGCTGTCATTTGCTTTCTTTGACTTTTTCAAGGCCAGTTTCAAATAAAAGATTTGTGATGTTTTCCAGAGCGCCAACCCATGTGGATCGGTGGAAAGCAAGGCCGAAGGGAGTCAACTATGCTCTGGACTGTTTTTTTTTTTTTTTTTTCAGTTATTAAAGACATTTTGGTTGTGGCATTTGTGAATACAACAATACCGCCGGTCTCAGACGCTTCTTTTTCCTCGTTTGATGATCGCGCACGGCGGCATGGTTCACGTTAGCGGCCACTCGTATTTGTTTGTATGCCCGAGTGTTTCCGGCCGCTCCCGGCAGGGCGGCGCACCCTGTCCGCGGAAACTCCAGCGCAGGTTCCCCATGTGTGTAGGAGGTGCGAAAATGTGGCGGTCCGTGAGTGCGCAGAAACTATAATGAAGAAGCAATGCTAGCATACTCCAAAAATCTCGATGGACGCAAAGAACAAACCACGGTTCGAGCCACAATCGAACCTAGGCATTCTGCGTGACACTCAAGTATTCTACCACAGTGCCATTGGCATGGCACTGTGATAAAATATGCGGAAAGAAGACCCTATACAGGCGTCACGTTGGCGCAACGTCAATTGTGGCTGCAGTGTTGGCTATCGGCTGCTATGAAGACGTAAGAAACATTGCGTATGTACACCTACGACTCTGCAAGCTATAGTCGAGCGTTGGTCGACCCCGGTGGAATACGTCGACGACGGCTTACTTATGATACGGACATCATCGCACTGTAGCGTGCACTTAGTTTCGATAAAACTGACGTCTGTTCAGTAACGTGAGTGTCGACGTTACGTCGAACCACGAGCTACCCGCCAGTGCAGTCGACGTACCTGGTAAGCCCACAATGTGCGCACAACTACTCTAAGTACACAAATACGTTAACCCACCTTAACGCTTGGCTCGAAGCATTAAAGAATCCTGGATAAGCTGCTACTCGTCGACTGCTTCGCATGAAATCGATTCGCACAGTGCGTGGGATCTGCCGGAATTTTTATTCTTTGCAACTATCGAGCTTTTTCGCTCACAGACAGCGCTGCCAACGCCAACAACGCAATTTTCTGCGACTGGGGCTCTTTAATGCCATCGTGTTGAAATTTGGGCGAGTTGGTGAATAAGCATGATGAAACAGAACTGACACCGCACAAGAAATATGGAAAGAATATTACTTGCCGGCTTAGTTTGTATTATTATTGCTCGCATTGCTGCTTGAAATAATCAGAGCAAATAGCGGAAAATGAGGCCCATGGTTAATACATGTCTTTTTTTGAGTCAAGATGGGAGCCATTGGCGTAGCCAAGGGGGGAGCGGGGTTTCAACCACCACCACAATTTTTCAATTTTGTATGTGTACATACACACCCACACATACAAACGCACGCACGAACATACATAAAATACGGTTTAACACTTCCCCACTCCCGCCCTCCAGAAAAAGTTCCTGGCTACGCCCCCGGTGGAAGCCAACAGATGGAAGGACAATGTGCGGTTAGGTTGGTAGCAAAGATAGTTCCTCCTATCGAAACGTCGGCCAGCCTGCCCGAGGCACTTTCTCCTGCTCATTCAACACATCTTTTTTTGAAGCAGGAAAAACACATGCATACACGCAGACACAGAAAGTGCAATGCGGCGTGCTTTCTCACAGCTTAGGATAGCTGACACCCTCCATGTTGACGGTGTCGCGCACAGCTTGCAGACAGGGCATGGCTCGACCGACGAAGGACAGCCTGGCACGGCACACGTGCAGACCGGGCAGGCTCGGGTTGTTCTGGCCCGCCAGGTCGACCGTGATGTTGGCGTGTGTCGAGCCCGCTGGCATCGAGATGACCACGTCCAGCGCCACGGCGCCGCTCACATACAGCTCCCGCCATCCGACCGCGTCCAAGATCTTCACGTCCGGGTTGTACATGTAGCGCTGAAAAGGACGGCCGCCGCCATGCGCCATACTGCGTCGCTTTCTCATAACTGTTGGGGTTTTACGTCCCAAAACCACGATATGATTGTGAGACGTCGTAGTGGAGGACTTCTGAAATTTCGACCACCTAGGACTATTTAACGAGCACCCAGCTGAGTCGGATACAACTTTAGAAGGCAGGAGAGGCCCCGCCCAGATGACCGAAGCGCAGCAGCCGATCGCCTCCTCGACTAAAGAAATAGTCCCGCTCATGCACTCGACAACGTTCTTCGTAGGCGGGCTCACCGGCTGTCCACCTCATGACGTCAGTCTGCAGTGCGCGCCCACTGGTGCAGGCTTGTGCGCATCAGCCACTGAGGAGGAAATGCCGCGGACTTGTAAAGTTGTATGCGACTATAAATCTATAAGCACATGGGCTTCTAGCATTTTGCCTCCATCGAAATCCGGCCTCCGCGGCCGTGAGCGAACCTGCGACCTTCGGGTCAGCAGCCGAGCACTTTAACCGCTACACCACCGCGGCGGACCAAAAGTGACTGTGTGACACCAGTATAAGTACTGTGCAACACTAATCGGCGTCACTATAAACAGTTGGCTTCAGAGGCATGCGTTCCGAATCACGGGGCGTCCGCGCGTCGCATACCTTAGGTTCGAGGGTGAGCGCCTCGAAAGGCACGAGCAGTCCGTCGTCTCCCTTGCCGACTTTCATCTTGATGGGGTACAGGTTTCCCTCCTTCAGGTTCACGTCCATCGTGTAGTCGACGTACACGAACACCTCCAACACCAGAGTGTTCTCTCGGGCAGAGCTCACCGTGCGCTGCACTCACAACACGAGATACACGTTTGAGTCAAGAGCATTCACTAAGACTGTGGAGATAGTGCAATCTTCACACTCCTGTAAGATACAGGAAAGGCTATTTGTTTAGGCTACTCACAGATGCTATGATGGGTGAACGAAAAAAAATTATATCGTTGGGCGCAACGACAACGGTAAGGCCTGTGAAGGTAAGTGCACGCCTGCCTACGGATTTTTTTTTTCAAATCTGCTACCGCTTGGTGCAGGTAATACAAACCTACGTAGAACTGGAACAAAAGAGAACGATAAAGCAACACGTAATGACATAAATTAGTATAGTTTAGGAATCACAAGTGCTCCGATTGTAAAGACCTCTTTGAAGGGTTCGTATGCTGCATCACCCTGTCATCACGCACTTGATCTAATTACTCTGGTATTTTAGTAAGCTAAATGCAACTGCCGCATGATTTCAATAAAACACGTCGCATCTATTCTTTAGTTATTCGAATGTGTTCTGGTTCGCACACCATATACAAAAAATTCTTATTAGCTAGACCTCAGGTACCAACTGTTCTACTTTACATTTACAGAGACTGTACATCGCAGTGCCCTCATTCGCGAGAGAAGAGAACCCTCTCGCGAGGACGACTGCACCGGACCTGCTGGGAGACGAAGACGCGGCCGAGGTCGACCACGTAGTGGTCGTTCTCGAGCTTAGCCTCGGCCGAAGTGGTGTTGACCCAGGGCAGGTTGAAGCCGCTCTCCTCGAGGTCGAACCGTGCCGAGCACAGCTGCATCGGGCTCTCAGGATCGACCTCGGACATCACGCGGATGGCCGTGAATCCAGGGGAAGTGACGTTTACGTGCAGTGTGAACTTGAGCAGGCTGCCCAACGTGGTCTTTGTCAGCTCTGTCACCGGAAGAACATCCTCGATGTTGTTCGTCTGCGTAGGACGTGTAAAAGCCGTGGATGACTCCGTATGGTCCACATTTCAAGTGGAACGTTGGAGAAAACTGTCGCGTGGTTGTGACGGTAAGGAACGTGGCTAGCGGGCTGTTAAAAATGAAACTCTTTAATGGGCGAAGTTGCGCCCAGAAAATCAAGTAACACTCATTGTACAACCAAGTTAATGCTCACAAGACAACGACAGCGTCGATCACATTTAAATAATGTGATCGTCGGCGGAACGCGTCGTCCATTCTACATGAATGATCGAAAATTTCGGCATTATCACTGGAGCTCGCGTTAGATCCAGAATAAACTCGACTGCTCATATCGTGCGCGCAGTCTTATCAGAATATTCTGAAACAGTCGAGATGTTTCCCAATCATTCCGGCGCGGCCTGCGCCGAGCGGTGTGCCTGTGGGTGAAACCCGATCACATCAAAATAAATAAGCGCGCGTCGTACAAATGCCTGTCGACTTAATCTGTCTACACCTTAAGAAAAAAAAGGTGTCCTTTGACTCTCTTTTTATGCATGTAAGAGTCACATGTCTAGCACTCCCTTTAGAGAGGCAAGTTGACGCTCTTTAGGAGAGTCGTGCATTGACCATCTTTTGGAAAGTCGTGCGTTCCACGACTCTCCTAAAGAGGGTCACCGTGCCTTTCTAAAGGCCGTGCTACACATGAATCTCACATGTGTAAAAAGAGAGTCACAGTTCTTAGAGTGTAATTTGTCAAACCAGGCATCCTTTTTTTTACGACAAAGTCGAGCAAAATTGAGACAGTAGGGCCTAAATTCACGGAGAAAGGAAAAAACAAACAAAACACTAGATGGGAGTGTCACGTGACAATCTTGAAGCCTATTCATTAAATATGTAAGAGAGAAACAGGCTCTAGTCACGTGATAGTTACGATCGTATTGGTCGGCACGCTTCGGCTGCGTCCACTGTAGGCGTTGCGGGTACCTCATCCTACCCAAGAGGCACCGCGCACTCTGGGGCCGGAAAGCGGTAGGGGAGGCGTCAGAGGCTTGGCGACACTAGCGGGATCAAGTGACTCTTCCTCCTAGTCCTCCATGCCTGACGTAATAGGGTTCTCCATTAGGAGGGGGGCGGGGGCGAAGTTTCACCACAATCCCTCCCGCTTCCCTTGAGTGCAAGCGTATGCCTGACATTATTAAAGTGTTTCCTTTAATAATTAACCACACAAGACGCGATTGCCTAGTTTTCCTTAGTAAATGAGACCAACAGGCTAACCAGTACGCCTATACCCATACGTTGTGTCATGAATCGTAAGGAAGCAAGAATAACAACGAGTAAGAAACGGACAGTCCTTTTTTTGTATTGGTATAATTTTTATGGCGCTTGAATCAATTTACCATATAGAATTGTGCTATCGCTATCGCCATCTTTTCACTTTTCTTGTTTAGTGATGCATCGCGCTTTGCATAATGTCCCTACCGGTTGGGCAATGTGGCCCGCAGTACTTCCATAAATTAAACAAATATATGCATTACGGCACCTAATCGTAAATGCATACATTGTCAGAAGGAAGCACCCTCTCGACATTACGAACCATACATATCTTGTTGGAAATTAGGCCAATCTTCAGAAATTTATAAATCCTGGAAATGCTGGCCACCGAGTCACAAAAAGGTATTGAAGTGAAGTTCAACGAATGACGGAAGGGTCAATGGCTAAGATATCCGGGCATCGTTTCTCGACCACTTTGAGACGACAACGGAAATGCTGCTGTATCAGCGGACGCGTCTCACGTCGCGTGTAGCTATAGATCCTCCGTCAAAGCGAGATACAGACCGGCTCGTCGGGGTTGATGTCCGTGAGGTTGACGTAAATGGGCTCCTTGTACATGACCTTGTTGGCTACGCTGATCTCAAGCATGGCCGTCTTGGTCTCGCCCACGTACTCAGGCTTGTTCAGAGCGAACAGAGCAAACGTGAAGCTGATCTTGTTGTCGTCGATTCGGGCCTTTTGGTAGATCGAACCTGCAAAGGAACATCGAAAAGAGATCATTCCGTTACAGCAGCCGCTGTTCGAAATGTGGCATAAAAGATGAAAGATTCCACAATAGACGCTGTCCCAGAGACCTTTGAATGCGTTGTCCGCGCTGGTTTTCAAGCATAGAACCTCGTGTAGTATTGTACACTGTACTTTTACGAAATATAAAGGTATACTATACGTATATACTATACTTTTAGTATAGTATAATATAGTTTAATATATTATAGGCCCGGCGGCAACATGACCTCGCTGTGTTTTGCTTCGAAGGGCATGTTCTGGAAATCCGTGATGGGAGGCATAGACTGCGTAAGAACAAGTTAATATTAACATATTTTATGTTTTTCGTTTCCCCCTTCATTTTTTACGCGGTTACTACGTTTACAAACGAATTTTCAGTTTCAGACCTCAATGTCAGAGTTAGCGTTTTGACAGCTAGTTCTCACTGATCAACTAAACAGGTATAGTTTATGGAAATGACAAAGCCATAAGTTCTTAACTATAATTACGTAGTTTGGCATGCGTATACAATATTAGCACGCAAAATTGCCGCAGATTCAACGCGCCCTGGTTGAATCTACGTACGGCAAAGCTCCTTTGACTCACGTTCAGTTGCGAACGACACGACTAGCCTTCCTGGAAATCTTCCACACACTTTCTGTAAAGAGCTATGAAGTCCACGTTGTCGACAGTCATTTCCGACAAAGCCTGTCTAAGAGGAATTCCTTTGTTACATTACACCAGGAAATGAAGTAGAAACCGGAAGCAAATTATGATACCAGCAGTAGAAACCGGAAGTGCGTGCCCGGAAGTCACTGGTGTTAGCAGCAGCCACGGTTAGGGAAACCAGGGGACGTTTGTACAATGAAAACCTCGCTTCGATGTATAACACAAGAAACGGTGACATGGTAGTCAGCTGGGAGCCGCAAGTACATACGCGGGAAGATACACGTTCCACTATAGTCATGCAGTACATGCGTGGCTAACAGTTGGCATTGTCTGGTAGGTCTCGCGCAGTGTTCAAGAAATTCACTTGCTTACCAGTGCTCGTGATGAGGCCCATGTCGATACTGGCAGCGCTGTAGGTCTCCTTTGTTGCGGATGGCGTCAGCACCGTCTTGTAGTGGATCACGTCGTTAGGAATGGCCCGGTAGTTCTCGCTGAAACCTGGTGAACGATAATACTGCACCCTGAAGTTTTCGCGGCGCTGGCAGGGGACCAACGCCACGTGCGCGATTCGAGCATAAGCGGTTTGCTTGGCTCGATGAAAAGCGAGACTGCGATCAGAGTATCTCAGCAGACACACTACAAATCCCGACGTACCGCACGCTCTGACACAGCAGGATTTTAGCACCACTATGTTGGGCGCTGGAGGCTAAATTTTTTTTTCTATAACGGTGGTAGAAAGGAAGCACGCGTTCAGAAAAATATAGTTCGCACAAAATATCGCTCACGGGTTCGTACACGCAAAGGAGTATATATGGAACGTTGAACTCTGCACATGACAGTGATGCATAAGTTCACCCCACAAAGCAGTAGCCATCACATTAAGGATAAGCGTTCGTCCGAGAGAAACAAAAATACACAATAACAGTCCCTGAAAAACGTGTTAGCATGCTGTACACCGAACGAGTAGGCCTGTACAAATATTCGAGCGTTTCGAACATTAGAACGAATATTACAGATTCCGCATTCGTTTCGACGCGAACGAAGAAATTTCTGAACTTTCGAAGTATTCGGAACGGACGCGTAGAGATAACTTAAGTACTTCGCCCGAAAAGGTGTTTTCACTGCAGTGTGGGGCCGCTATACCGTGAAACCACATATTCAGTTGATATCCGCACTGGCACAAAGCCACACTTCATGGTTAACAAAACCTCAATGAAAAACAGCAGATAATGAAGCCAGGGAAGGTATAGGGGACGTTAATTGTACTGCTTTAAGTGTATTGAAGCAATCGTGATATAGATGCGAAGAAAGTAAAGTGGACGAAAATACAACTTGCCGCCGGCAGGGATCGAACCTGCAACCTTCGGATCACGCGCCCAATTCTTTACCAATCGAGCTACGGCGGAGGTCGTCCTCTCGTCCACTCTATCGGGTATTTATGTGCATGCAAATCTGGGAGTGTTAGTCAGCGCCGCTCGTTGCCATGAGGGCGAGTGCGGCGCACTCTTTCTTTGCCAGACGGCACCACGTAGCACGTGATCTTTTAACGAACGGACAGCTGACCAATAAACCCTGGCATGCTACTTGAAGACATCAAGTCTGCCGGAACGAGACCCTCGCTATGAATGAATGAATGAATGAAAAAGAATTTTGAAGGCTGTTTTCTTTGTTCGACACAACCTTAATGAAAACCAGCTTCATGTTTAAGTGTGCTAATATTTTTCATGTGCTAATCATTTTATGTCACGACTGTAAGTGGTCTCAAACGCGATTAGACAGACACTCACTGGCGACTCCCAGGTTTCCGACGGCGAGCAGGTCCTCGAGGTCTGTGGGTCCCGTGACGGAGATGGTGACCCGGTCCGAGCGCATCTTGAGGTACATGTCGACGGTGTAGATGCCCGCGCTGTCGAGGGCGATCTCGTTAGGCCCGGTCACGTCGACCTCAAGCTTCTTCTCGTCCTCGTTCTGCGATAACCCACAGTCGAACGACTCGTCTTCAATTCATTGCTCTTAGAAGAGAGATGAACGAAGTAGCCGAGGACGCATTCTCGATCTCAATTCCATACCTAGCAGTCTATTTACAACACAAAGCAAGGCAAGAGGTACACGCAGGGACACTGTATATGGCTAAAATCTACTCACGACTTCGTTCTTTCAGCATTACCGCTTGCATCAGTGTACCTTTGGACGCCGACATTCGGAATTGTTTGCTGCGAAAGAAGGCTACGTTCTGATTGAAAAGCACTTCATAGAACCTTCAGTCACGAAGTATGATTCAGTGTTCTTAAGACTTCCAAATTTATGCATTTTCATTGAAATGTGACGCGACTTTAACAGAAGAAATTCTGACCCATGTAATACATATATCTTGACCACTACACGCGTCTTCATAACCACAAAGATTAATTGATTATCGATATATGCTTAGAGCCATCTATAGGTGACGTGCTATATAATGAAAATAACTGTCTATTTGTAACAAGACGACGCCCCGGTTATAGTTTCGTCGGCTGCCTTTCGATGCAAGAAAGGACACAAGTTAACCAACGTGGCACAGACCGACTCGTCAAGCTTACCGTCAAACCTAACAGTGAACTAACCTCAATTACCTTTGTTTTGAATCACTCTTCGTACAGAAGTGGCTTAATTATGCTATTGTTTATGGTTAGCAGGTGATTACGTTCACTCTTAGCACCACGCTTAGAGTTTATTCACTGTTGTCACTAAGTGAAGCATTTAAAAACAAGTCGTTTGTTCGTGTAGAGACATCGCGACGGAAACAGATGACGTCACAAAACGTGCAACTCACCGCCTTGGGCGGGTTGACGGTGACTTCCGTTTGGCCGACCCAGACGTACGTCTCGAAGTCGAACTCGGCCCCCACGGTGACGTAGTGGGTCTTTGACGTCATACGCGTACGGACGGCGGTCACAGAGAAGCGAACCAGGATGTTCCTGCTCGTGTCCGGGTTGATGATGTTGCCGAATTCTATCACCACCCGGTCGTACTGGAAAGTGACGACGTTCGCGTCTAAGCGAGCAGCCATTGAAAATTCTTCGGTCAGGCAAAGTGTAAAAAAAAATCTGGAGGCGACCCTAATACATGACTTAGGTGTCTGGTAGTGACACTCGCAAGCCGGCGTTCGCGTACACTGGTGTATTGCGCTTCGCGTGCAGACGAAGCGGATCTCAGAGGCTACGTGTAAAGAAATGCGTGGTTGAGATCTGCTCCGCCAGATGCCCCAACGATCCCAGATTAGCGTGACATTTAATTGGCCCTTATCTCAAGTAGACGTATGCTCAGATAGCTCAGATAGCATATGTATGCAATATATCTCTTAAGCGGAACGATGACTTAGTACCAGTTTTATTTTTCGGAAGAAGTTATCTGAATATTCGGAAAATCGAAAGAACGCGATCAGAAGTGATTGGAAGAGAAAAAAGTGCGTCACTCGTTGCTCGTGCAACTAAAAAAAAAGTTAATTTACGTTTATGGAGTGGCGTGACATAGCACTTGAGTATGCGAGGAAGCTTCTGCAAAAAAGTGAACGATGAAGTTTTTTCTATTTTATGTTTTTTTTATAGAAAAGTGGTTGGGATATTAAGCGGAACGCCGAGACCCTTTGCGGCGAACTTTGAGCACAGATTTATATTGTGACACGCCCTCCCAGGTCTTCTCCGCCTATAGGTAAATGTTACAGCTCGAAGTATAAACGTATAATCCTTATATAATGAATTTTCAGCCACAGCTCAAGCTTTCCACTCACCACATTCCTTAGGGACTCGCTGAGTATCATCTTTGGCTCGGGTTCCCCGACGCTGAAGGTCATCTCGGGCGGCAGGTCAGTCTTCACGTCGAAGATGGCCAGCGGTGGCACGTAGTTTTCGGCAATGACGTCCTTGGTGAAGATGTCGATCAGGAGGTCCAGCCTCTCGGTGGGCGGCACGGTGATCTGTAGCTCGTACTCGAGCACGCGGCCAAGCTCCATCGAGGCCGGGTCGCCGCTCACGATGTTCAGCTTGAAGTCGGTCCGGTAGTTCTCGGAGTCCGTCGACGAAGGCGGTGCCTGTGCGACCGTTCAGCAGCTGCCACTCGTGGCATGTTCTGTCTATATTCTTTAATATATAACTTTGTACGGTCCTCAGAACATTTATCGATCATTTCCTTCTGTCCTTCCCTCCTCTTTCTCTCATCTTTCCCATCCCCTTTCCCATTCTTGTAGGGTAGAGTAATCAACCGGATATGGTGTCTGGTTAACCTCCCTGCCTTCTCCATTTTGTTTTCTCCCTTCCCTCCTTGTACGGTCTTACATGCATACTACTTTAACTGTCAAGTTATCTTCTCGAGGTCAGGCCTGATATAACTGATATGACATATTTATTGAAAGGCTAGATAACTCAGTTCACTTGAACAGCCATGAATATATGTTGCTGCCTTTGCCATTAACTACTGATACTCAACGCAAATATTCAGCCTGTCTTGTGTTTTAATACGCGTACTTTAACCTGA
This sequence comes from Rhipicephalus sanguineus, assembly GCF_013339695.2. Taxonomy (NCBI): domain Eukaryota; kingdom Metazoa; phylum Arthropoda; class Arachnida; order Ixodida; family Ixodidae; genus Rhipicephalus; species Rhipicephalus sanguineus. The sequence goes on along the minus strand of NC_051181.1, from coordinate 144,422,976 downwards.
CTAAACGTGGGGCTGGTTTAAAACGAGGCTAAGAGTCGAGTAAACCAGATATAGGGCCTGAGAGATGCACATGGCGTCGTCACGCAAAGCGATTTCAGATATAAATAATTGTTGGCGCACTCACCTCACGTTTAGTGCGGTTGTGAACATGGCTGGCTCTGTCAATGTCGCCAGTCAGCGCGTGGCTGTGTTCTTCGTGGTCCTCAGCTGTGTCCAGGTAGAAGGTCACCTGAGCAACATAAGAGAAAAAGAACGGCAAACATCTTAGCACGAAATATCTTGCCAGAAAACAGCATAACTTTAAGTTCGAATGAACTCTTGAGTAAAATTGTTATTTGTGTAAATTTGGCCAACACCAGCTGTTGCGAAAGCGATAGCCCCCAGCTTTGGCTTTTCTGCTTACCTTCCGCGCTATTCAGCGAAGTCAAACACGTTCAATTCTGACTGACGAATTCATAGCAGTGCTTAAAGGGGTCATGAACCACTTTTCCAAGTAATGATCTAATGACCTCAGTATCGGAGTGTACTGCCTCCCGAATCGATTGCCGCTAAAATTTCTCGAATCCGTCAAGAATCAGCGGAGTTACGGGGGTTTGGCGCACGCTCTCAGCGCTTTCTCTCTTTTCTCGTGCCGACGAGCGCACTGGAAGCTAGATAGGGAGGGATGGCATGGGGGAAAGAAGTTACGTCAGCGCGCGTCATGAAACGCAATCGCTCTCCCGCTGTGATTCGCTTGCGCGAGTGCGGCTACCGTGTACTGAGGAGTGCGGGGCCGGCAACTGGCGGCACCCCGCGGCAAGAAGCGCATCTGATCCGAACGCCGCTCTCGATTTACGTCGGCTATCGGCCAATAAGCATGCTATGTCTCTTGCGACGTAAACGGACAGATCCGCGACGTAAACGGACAGACGCCCCGCCCACCGACGAGAGTGAGAACCGGCCTCTGTTTGAAAAGAGGGTGCCTGGGGAAACGGCAACTTCGCGCTCCGCTTGTGGCCATTACGCGGCGCGCACGACTGTAATATTTGGCAGAGCAGTTCATAGCCGTGTCAGCTTTCCGCAGGATGTGTTTTTTCAAAAAGCCCAAGGGGTGCTTCATGACCCCTTTAAGTAGGCGAAGCAATTTTAAGCGATGGACGGCTGCAAGTGCCAGTTAGTTTCATTTTTTGTGATAAACAATTGCCCCCGAAACATAACGCTGGTGAGCACGTTTTAAGTGCGCGCTCGTGTGTCACGGTTATGGAGCCTCTTAAAGAATGGCCTATGCGCCTGTGCCAACTCCTCAGTCGCTTGAATACGTCCGGTATGTTAACGCATCAGATGGAGACGCTGCAATGGCTGAAGAGACTGTTGATGTTAAAGTGTTTATAATTTAAACCCCTATTTTGCCCTGTCAGCGACATCTGCAGTGTTCCACACCACAGGAATGCAAATTTATACGTTTGTGGCTTAGTAGTTCGCAATAAAGAAAAAAAAATGAAGGCCGCTTTGCATTAATGGTTTCAAGCCTGAAGGAAGTGTGGAGCTAGACGGCCTTCTTTGTTTCTCTTTATTTTTCTCCTTCTTTCTCTGATCTCTCTATTTTTTCTGTCTCTTTTGTCAGTTTATGTCTCTCTTTCTAAATATATTTATTTATATTTCTCGCTCCGTCTCTCTCTCTCTCTCTCTCTCTCTCTCTATATATATATATATATATATATATATATATATATATATATATATATATATATATATTCGCGATCTCTTGCTCTTTCTGTCGATATATTTCCCTCTCTTTCTTCGATTCTCTCTCTTTCTGTCTTTCCTTTTCTTCCCTTTCTTTCTCTCTATCCTCTCTTCTCTTTTTCTGTATGCTATGCTTTACTCTCTCCCCTCCTCCCTTCCTCCCTCCCAATCCTCACATTTCTCATCCACACCATCACTTCCCTTTCCCATACCCTTGGTATACTACACTATACAAGGCTATGTTATGCTCTGTTATCGTGCCTGGATAGCCGAGTGGTTACGATGCTCACCTTCGGATCGTGGGTACGCGGGTTCGAATCCCACCTTGCCAAGAAATTTTTTTCTCCAAGAATTTTTCTCTTTCTTTTTCTCTCTGTACTGGTTATCTCACACACCCGAGTTGTTGCAGGCCACGTCGGACAAATCGGTGCACGTGTCCTGTGAGCGAAGCAGAATATGACGAAGAGGATGAAGAGAGCGCGTGTCGGTTCATAGAGTTCATAGAGTTCGTGACGGTTCACCCGTCACGAACCAATGCTCGACTTAAAATGCTCCGCTGTTAATAGTTTGTGGTAAAGTGGTTAGCGCATCTGGCTCTTTTGCTCGAAGGTTGCGGACGCGGTGGCTCGATTCCGCGATCGGGCAACTCCGTCAAAGTTCTCTTACGTTTTTTATTGCCGTTAGTTCCGTGACGGAAATGACGTGCCTTAGTTCCAGGTGGACCCAGGCATAAAACATTCGTACTTTTCGCTTTTTTAAGGATGACATCTGCCAACGGGAATTCCCACCTGCATGGTAGTGTCCGGGTCGGTGTCGTTCTCGAGGCTTGCCGGCGACCAGGCGGCAAAGGTGACCGGGAATGGGACGCCCTCGACCAAGTGGTGCGGGTCTTCGAGCGTCACCTGGCCGGTGACGTTGTCCACCGAGAAGAGCTGGTACCGGTTGCCGGCCACGATGGCGTAGCTGTTGAGCGCGCATGCGCAAGGTTCGTGGCCCTCGCACGTGTCCTCGAGATCGCGGTCCTTGGCCACGGCGCGGAACACGGGCCGGGACACGTCGGGCTCTGAGATGCCAACCACCTCGGTGCGGCTCGGAAACGACGGCGGATACAGGTCCACTGGGAAGCATTAGGAACTTTTAGCAGTGCCGGTTTATCCTATGGTAAGTACGGAAATACCGCGCCGCCATGGCCGGTATGTCCCTATTTTAATCTGGACGGCCTGTGTTAGCCAATATAGTAACCTTACCTTATTGTAGGCACCGAGAACAGGCACAGCTAAAACGTTTTCGGATTGTGGTACATTTAACTCGGAACAGTAATCCCGCAGCGTAAACGGTACGGTTTTAGCGTCACTGCTTAAACACCCTATTGAAAGCGGTGCGGAAACGCGCCATGTACGGTAGGCTGCCGGCAATCTTATTTTCGATTCATAGGCACCGCCATATTGGGCTTTTACACAAATTGATTTCTCAGCACTGTCAATCTAACCGTCAATATAACAGCCAATCTATTGTTAGTATACTGCATTCTTCGTCGTTAACATCGACAATGGCTATATCTGACAAATGGGCTGTAAGAAATTCAGTGTAAAATAGTTCCTTTTTCATACAGCATGTAGCACACCTGGCAGCAAAAAAAAAAAGACTATTGACTAGGTACTAAACCCAAAATCTTTACACTTGTAACACTCAGGTTGCCGTTGAGGGCGATCATAGAACGAGAAGAGTACCTCCATCGACATGCGACTCACCGAACTCGTCGCAAGAGTCGCCTTCCCAGCATGGCTTGCAGACACAGCGGCCAAGTTCATCGCAAGCTCCATTGACGCAAGGTATCGTTCTGGGAAAGAAGTTCAGAGATTGTGCGTTTGCCGCGTCAACATAATTGCCGTAAATCTAAATTACTTACTATCTCCGGCTCGTTTTCTCAGAACTGACAGTGCCACCGCACATGTGGCAGGCCACACCGTGGAATTATGTATAACAAGCTGTTAAAATAAAAACAATTAGAAGACTAGCAACTATTTAAGCAAACTTCTCTCGATTCTCTCTTTGCGTAAGGGTGATTAGCTGCATACGAACGTACTGACCCACCGATACAGATATCAGCGTGTGAGCATGATGTTAATGCGTATGGAGCGTTTGGTTTTATTACTGTAACGCTGGTTTCTAACAAGGGGAGGGGGGGGGGGGGGCTAGAGGCCTGCCTTCTTCCCCTGAAATTCCGATAGAAGGCTGTGTTTTACCGAAAATACATAATGAAAATAGGTGTTTTTCTAAGATAGTCAAGGCCTTCACTAAGTGGACTCCCCCCACCCCCCCCCTCCTCCCTCCCCCGAAAAATATTCCTGGCTACGGGCCTGCTGTATAGAATAATACCAAGACAAATAAAGCTTGTTTTTTTTTTAAAGAAATGTGAAGTGTTTAAACGTTCTAGCATCAGAAACGAACAATTGTCCTAAGACCATGACGTGCAAAGACCGCGTAAGCATTATCAACTCACGTTGAGACATTTGCGCTACTAAGATGACGTAGTCTTGTTAAACAAAAGACTGAACTTCCAACCTATTTATCAAGAATTAAATGTGGCCAGCACAGTTATTAGAGGTATACCACGACCGCTTACGACGGCTAGAGAACAGACCACATGAACAACACGTCGAACAGAAAAAGAAAGAACTACAAAAATACACAAAGAAGGAAAAAGCAGAAGAGCTGGAAGTCGTATAATCTAGAAGTTCCGTTTGGTGGCTCTCTTCTGACGCGTCGTAAAAATGTTGTGATGGGGTTCTCGCGTGCCGAGGTACACACGCGATGACACACTTTGCGTGCTTGACCTGAGACATGTACAGGTTGTGACGACGTGGACAGAACACCCGAAGCGTACGTGTTGTCGGTGCAGTCACGCTTAGTCCTTCCTTAAAAGGGGTAACACTGTGTTAGTGTGCCGGTGTTCGCATACCAAGAAATAAGGTATCACTTGTATTCCGGTACGACTTACACTTTGCAGTCACCTTCAAGGCAGCCTTCTACAGTTCTTGTGCAGGTCTTTCCGTCTGTTGTCCCTGTAGCAATAGAACAAACCGCGAATTTGCGGTGAACACATATACTTGATATTACTAAGGCGAAAGCTTAGTAATATACCTCATCAAACGCGAAGACTGACCGTCGGCGTCAACACGAGTGATAAAAAAAAGACATCATCACGTGATGACGTCAATATATGAAGTCATCATGACGTCACATAGCGCCTTAATTAGTGACGTCACCATGGCGTCACCTAACGCAACGTCACGTGATGCTGTCATCACATGACGTCGTTGCTTAGTTAAAGGTGGGCCGATCACAGAGGCATGCAGTGCAAAGCCAGATGACATGCAGGAAGTTTGCAATGCCTCCGATCCTAGACGCAGTGCAAAGCCACGTCAGGTGCAGAAATCTTTCGGATTGCTGTACATTTGCTGATCGAAAAGGCAATTATAGAGACACGACACAGGCGGGGTTAGCCTCGAAGACTTGGCCGGCAAGTGCGCCGCTTGAGTGCGACTCTTTCCATGCAGTATGTCTCACCATGTGTCACTTAGACCGGTCTCTTGCAGAAAACATGAAAGAATACCGATCGCACTGTCAACTAACTGGTACAATCTTTGGGAACGGATGTGACTAGCGTTGCTGCCGACACCTCTGTCATCTTCTGTTTACTTTTCTGCGGGTTAGTGAGTCAGATGAGTGTTCTGTGGAACTCCATATGTTTCTGCAGTTTCGTTAAAGTGAGTAGCACCGTTGTTCGTCCTCTGGTGATGCGCTTGGCGGCTAAGATACCACAATAAAAAAAACCTCACCTCTCCGAGGTATCGAAGTCATTCTTGAGGGTCATGGCTGAGCACGAGGACCCTCATTTCTAAACTCTCAAACTATATTGTTTCAGTTACGCACAACAAACCGCTAGAAACGTTTGAGCCGCGGATCATGTATACTTAAAGGGCAAACACAAATCGTATCTGATAGGAACTGTAAAATCCCACGAAAGAGCACACAGCGGTTGGATCATAGGTGGAAAGAAAGAGAAGAGACTAATCTACGATATTGTGTCCGAGCCCCCCAAGCCTCTCCGTGTGAGCAGCATTTCTGTGGGGGCAAACAGCGGCGGGCTGCTTGGCAGTCGGCGCATCGTGCCTGCCGACTGAAGCATGGCCGCGACGGTCTTCCGAGCATGACCACGCTTGCGCCGCAGCACGCACGCACGCATCACGTGGCTTCCGACGCAGGTCCCACCCCTCAAGGTCGTGCCACCTGAAGGGCACCCGAGCTGCGCCCGTGCACTGCCTGCGTGGCTCCGCTGGATCGATTAAGCCTGATGGTGGCAGCTCGGAGGAGGGCTCGTTTAACGTACACTTTGAATGAACAAAACACTGATATATGCAGCCAAATAGCTGAACGTTCTTTGAAGAGCAAGAAGAAAAGCAATGAATAAATCAAGAAAAAGAAAACATGTGTAGCGATTGGCGTAGTTCTAAATCATGCGCTAACTGCCGCTCCACTTATGTGAAGCCTGAGGAAGTGCGTCGCATGGGAACCCAGCGATTCCCATTCGTAGAGTTCTCACTGCTCCGTTTACCAAACCATCGATGGCGTCAGTGTTTGGGGTAAGCATGTGCACTTTCTTGGGCGCGATTAGAATCTTGTTAGGGAGCTATCTTGAACGAACAGAGATTCGTAACCTCTATGTGCGACATGCGCGTCACTTTTTGCTGCGCTTTATCGAGTTCCACCTTGTTACGGCAGTTGAGATACGTGTCGTCTGCAGCGAGTTCCGTCAGGTTGTTTCGCCCTTCAGATGTAGCGACGGAGGTGCCGGAGAAGCGCCGGTGGGAGGAGCGATCGCGCGCTACAACGGGGCGGTGGCGTCCTCTCTTGCGCGGCGCGAGCGTCAGCCGCATGTTTCGAAAGCGTTTTTAGCGATTTTAAGCTAATTATTGCGATTACTTCTTGGTTATTCCTGTTAATTATGATATTTTAGACCTTGTTCGTTTATCTTAACCCGGTTTTGTGAATTGATAGCCTTGTTTTAGGCCTGTATTGAGCACCTGATTGTGAGCGTGATCACGTCACATGACGTCTACGGACCACAAGGCGGGCCTCTAAAGTGCTAAGCACTTGAAAAATGAAATTGGAGGCGACCCTAATCATTTACTTAGGTGACTGGTAATGGCAATCGCACGTCGGTGTTTGTGTTCTCTGGTGTATTCCCTACGTTAACTTCGTATTTCGTCGCACTGCTGAAGCGGATCTCAGAGGCCTCGTATAAAGGAGCGCGTGGTTGAGATCTGTTCCGCCAGACGCTTGAACAATCCCATCTGCTCACAAGAAAACCATCTGCTGTTTCAATGAGCTCATTCAATTAATTTTCATTAACTAGCCTGACAGTTAATTGGCCCTTATCTTAAGTAAACTTACGCTCCGATATTACACGTATCCAGCATAACTCTTAACTTGAACAAGGACCATCGATTTTTACCAGTTTTATTTTTTAAGAGCTTTTTCTGAATATTCAGAAAACCGGAAGCAAGTGCTCGACCGGAAGTAAGTGCTCGACCGGAAGTGCTTGGAAGAAAAACAGCAGTGTCGCTCGGAGCACGTGCCACTAAATAGAAAACGAGCCCATAAGAAAAAAAAAGTGAGTACAAAAGGAGTGCGGGACTTGTAAGTAGTGCGCTATTGAATTTTCGTCATTACTGTTATTTAGGACTACATAGTGCCGAGCACTAGCATCCGTCCGATAGCGCGTCATTTCACACTCGTTGGTTGTTCACGACACTGAACCAGCACTTGGAACAATGAAACGAGGACGAGGTCACACGACACGACACGACACGCCGGCATGTCACGTCTCGTTGTTGTGGGGCGAATCAGTGCCTGCTAAACATCCGGCAAAATGCGAGAGAACGATCTTGTATATTAAGCGAAGACACACAGAACAAGCTCCATTTCACTGTAGTCGGGTACAGCTTTAGAAGGCAGCGGCATTTCCTCCTTAAAGGCGGATGAATATGAGCCTGCACAAATGGGCGCGCACTTTAGACTGACGTCATGAGCCGGACTACCGGTGACTCCGCCATACGGCTGAAGAGCGGGACTATATCTTTAGTCGTGGAGGCAATCGGCGATCACGCTTTCATCTGGGCGGGACTACTCCTGATTTCTTACGGCGTATCCGACTGTAGTTACTCATTGGAAAACGTGGCCTTGTCGTGCGCATTTCTTTCTGCATGTGGTTCTTATTTAAAATTAGGTTTAGAATGATAAAGAGCCGAGTGTAGACAATGAAATGTGCGTCGAACAAAGCAGTATACGTCAGACGAGATGTGGTGGATTGAAAATGCACAGTTTGAACTTAACGCTCTTTCCTCATCTTGGGCAGCTATCTATGATACTTGTACACGGAAAAAAAGCTATCTTTAACACTGCTTTGTACGAATCGGTCGCACGATCTGAAGTGTCTCGCGCACACCTTCCCAGTCGTCTTAAAGATATAGAAGAAGAAGAAAAATACAAACAAACTAAGCAGGTATTTTTCTAAAGGCTTGGCGGCCTCTCTAATTATACGGAACACACAGTGTTCGAAACGCGCGGCGGTCGCAATACAAGCACAATACCATACACTTTGATACAGTGGAATCCGAGCTTGTATACCTTGATTAATAAACAAACGAACCATTATCGGGAGCAAGACGATGTACTTTCGGCATCCGAATAGGAGAAGGGCACGGCGAATAAAGGTTTAATTTAATTAAAAGCTTCATATATTCTACCATCAACATTAATTTGTCATAACCTTGCGTTAGGGTTTCATGTGCTGCTTGTCTCAACGTTACGGTTTCTATATATAGCATTGCGATTGTGTCGACGAACTGTGCTTCAATTCAAACGAGTTCTATGCTATTATACTTGGTATAGACCCTCTCATTTAGCCGTTGTAGTCGTGCGCGTGTGTTGAATTCCCGCTTGCATGCCAATCACGCGGAACGGAAGCACAAATGATTAATACATCAAGCAGTATAAAATCTGCATAAGCTTTGCATAAATGGTTCCGACGAGCTGAGCGTGAAGGTAGCTGCAATAACAATTAAGAGTGAGCGAGCGCTAACGAGGAGCTACTTAGTTTGCCTTCCTCAGCCGGATGCGCTTCGTGAAAGCTTTAACACTATGGCAGCTGTCACGAGGTGTGGATTTCTGCGATGCCTGATGCACTGTGGAGAGCTAAAGCGAGCCTTTTATTTTGTTTGCCATCGTAATTACGGGTAGCTGGGTGAGCAGCGAGAAATTAGAGGTATAGCCTAAGACGGAAACACCAAGTAAAACAAACAAACCCAAAGGCGCCGTTTTCTATCGCCTATTCAACGGCTTTTTGCCTCGTTAATTCGATATTTAAATAAGCGACTTAAGGCATATATTCCGCTCATTATCGAAGCACCTCATCACGCTTAGATTTAAGGTTACGAAAGGTACGGCTCTATCGATCGAATCGCCAATCGAAACGTTGATCTTTCGCGCTGCACTAACGATCGTATTTGAATGAATCAAAGCCAAGGTGACGACTACGAGGGGTATAGGTTACGCGTTCACATCGCTTCAAAGGAAAATTTAAAAAACAATTCATTTTCGTTGCGCAATAGAAGTAGCGGGTGGTTGTTTATTTGGATAAATGTATACGAAATGAGGGAAGGCAGAAAGGAAAAATTTTACAGATGTCTAGCGTGGGCAGCTGGCTGTCTGAGCGGCAGTCAACAACGAATGAGGGAAGTAAAAAACAGGAAGAGAGCGAACGAATAGAGGATTATTATTTACATATTTAAAGAGGAGGACGCAATGCCTCATAGTTCGCTTGTGGAGTGCCTCCTCGAGAGAGTTTCTCATCCCGCCCCGCGCACCGGCACTCTTATGTAATGAGCCGTTGTGGAGGACATTCGTCATTCATGTGGAATCGGCCGCCGCGACCGTGACAGAACCCCCGACATCGTGCTCAGCGGCGCAGCGCCACAGCCTCTGAGCTGCCTCTGTGGGTGCATTTGCTATAGCCACAAAAGTTTTTTTTTTTAATCTGCACGGCTCTCTTAGCGCTACGTAAAATAATAGTGCTGCCTGCGATGAAAGGCCCACCAAATGTGACATTCAAATGTGGCAAGAGACACACATGGAAACTATCTGACAACCAGCATTGCAGGCGACACGATGCAGAAGTGTCAAAAGCAGTGACCAAGGTCGTACGATACAGAGGCTACAACAGCGAGGTGTGATGATTGCTGCCCTAAAGACATGCGCCGTGAAATCAATTAAATTCATTTAGCGGAGCGTTGAAGCTATGAATAATTCAACGGGATCCTTCGGTGCATCCTTGCTCTTAATGTCGACAGTAATGTCGTGCTAACGTGGACTACAATATCGTACATGCCCGCTTGCATTGTAATCCACACCGCTTTCTTCATGCCACTTAAAATGCCTCACATTTCTCGTTATATTCCTTCTCCCATCACTCGTTCCGCGGTGCGTACCTTATTTTCGAGCTTCTTTATTAACACCCAAGTTTCTGCCTCATATACGTGAGTACCAACGAAACGCAGTTTAGCTTATTATCGTCGACACTGATCATTCATGCTTACAGGCTTCTTCGATCGGATGGGTTTTCTCGAGTGCGAACACTTGATCAGCACCCCGCACACATTTTGCATCTCTTCTGATGGGGTAAACTCAGTTAATCTTGCAAATACGCGAGATACGCCAAGACGAGTTATGGCGTGAAAGCAGAAGACACACATTCGCCACACATGGTGGGCACACACAGTGGACACACAATGCAGATTGCCCGTGTATTACACCTTACGAACGACTTTGCCTTTAAGAATTGGCTCCAAAGACATCGACAACCCTGGCCAGTGTAAGTGACGATGACTTGTTGATAAGTTTTTAAGGTACCGAATAAACGCAGTGAAGATATTATACTCGGGATTGATCTTTATTACTCGAGGTTCTAGTGTCGAGACCTCCACAGTTTCTGCTTGTCGCCCTCTTTCGAAGCGAGGCCGCAAACAGTGAGCATCGTAACTACGCGCTCGGCAGCACAACGCCTTAACGCGTTTGTGCTAGACCCCATAACGCCGTGGGCACTGATTCACAGCACCAGGCGAAATCTGCAGCGCTGATGCATGTTCCCATGAACCACAGTGCCGTGTTGCCAAAGGTCGCCGAGGACGTATCTTTAGAGTCCTCGGTATGCACAGGATGTCTGCTAAATGTGACTTCTCACATTTCTCACATCACTACTACGATTCTGCGAGTAGGATGTGTGACATAACTACACATCCCATTAATCTTACTTAACGAACAACAGCGAGTCAAAGTAGAGTTAACACTTTTTACTTGAAGTATAATGTAGCAAATGTCAAAGAAATGCTTGATGTTCAGCACGTGATCTTTTCTTTAATTATTTTTTTTTTCTGAAATCATCAGTCAGAGCTCTAAATTTCCACGAAAAAATTTCCTTGCACTTTCCTAACTTGCGGGAACACTACTTCGAATTAAAATGAGCGACTCGGCAAGTGGACGTATTGACATACCGACGACGTCTTGAGCGGAGACCAGAAGACATCCTCGGACGACTAGCAGGCACACGACGAGCGAAGCGTAACGCGTCATAAGAGCCAGAAGTCGCCGTTCCAGGCACCGCGAGGGGTCCATCCTGACGCGGTGCACCTGACACTGGCGACCGACCCGGTGGCACAGGACTCGGTTCTGCCTGTTGCCCCGGCGACGGTTCCACTAAACTCGGTTCCTGTCCAGTGCGTTCCGCGACGTGCCCTGCCTCGCATTGCGACGCTGCCACTGGCTGCTTATTCGCTTCATTGTCGCCCAAACGGACGATATTACCGCATCTATAGATAAGGAACTTTCGAACGAAAGGAACGTTGAGAACAGACTTGAACGAACAGAGTGATAGATGAACACTTCGAGAGGGTAACGGTGAGGAACATAGTGAGGAACGTAGTAATGAACATAGTGAGAAGAGAACGTGTTCCTTTTACAATATCCGTCCAAATTTCCAGTCTCCCGTTGTTTCTGCCGGCAACATACGAGTTGCGAGAGACGCCCCAGTAAGATTCTCCCATTTATTTCCCACAACGTGAGCTTCTTTAGCACGCACCTAAATCAAAGTGCAGGGGCCTTTCTGCCTTCTGCTTTCATGTGAACGTGGTCGGGAATCAAACCTGAGACCTTTTGCTAAGCACCTGGGCGCCTTTGCCACTGAATTTGCGCCGCGACTGGTCACCGCTAGCGGACAGGCACCTTTTTACCAACACCGAGCGGTAGCTTGTAATCCGTTACCCCGAGACGCGGCATGTATGCTAGAACTTCTCTGCCATGATACTGACGCGGTAGCAGAATGAGAGGCTCGTTGGTGATCTCGCAGGACTTCTGTCGGGAGCCGTTTGCAACAATTCACTCCTTTGTTTGCGTTCTTCGTTATCATCTGCAGTGCCGATAGACTGATCCTTTTAGCTTTCCTTCCATCACTGAGTCACCTTTCTTTCAGCACTTACGTGCCTGCGCTGCAAATTCTGTAAAACGTACGTAAGCCATCTCGCCCCCATCGCCGTTCTTATTTTGATCCTTTAGTGATAACAGTGGTGAGGTGGAGCGCGAGCCAACGACAAATTACGAAAAGAAAAGCTAAATAAACTTGACTGCTACATAAGATGACCGCTGGTCACTCGTATCTCTGTTGTTACGTGCCAAAATGGAAAAATTCGTGTTTACTCGTATTATACGTGTATAACCAGCTCTGCATCTTCGCTCGGCAACCGACAGAAAAGTGGCAAACCGTCGGACACCATCATTAGGTGCTAGCTCCTCAGCTATGCCAATACATGTGTCATGCCGCCTTCGCGTTCAAGTAAATAAGGTGCACCCCCGCGGTAAGGGCAGCAATTTGGAAGCGCATTGCAAGTTCTGGATACCTTGGAGCCAGTTCTTGCAAGCCTTCATTAACATCATGGATTGTAGCGAACTTCATCTAAGACAGTCGAAGTCGAACCGTACACTTTGACAGTTCGCAGTTTGATACCTTTTGGGTATGCGCCGTGAACGCCGCTACACGTGCGAGCGTATTATTTGTCCCTTCTTTCCTTCTTTTCTCTATTCTTTTCCTCCTCACCTCCCGTGTTGGGTAGCAAACCGGGTGCAGCCTGGTTAACCTCCCTGCATTTCCTGTGCCTTTCTCTCTCTCTCTTTCTCTCTGTCTCTCCTTTCTTTGATAATATTTCTGATAAGAAGCATAGGCTCGGACATCCGGAATGTCTGAGACAGGTTGCAATTCAGAGCCATTGAATAACGAGAGCGGTAGCAAAAGGAGCCGGAATGTTTTCTTTCTTTCTTTCTTTCTTTCTTTCTTTCTTTCTTTCTTTCTTTCTTTCTTTCTTTCTTTCTTTCTTTCTTTCTTTCTTTCTTTCTTTCTTTCTTTCTTTCTTTCTTTCTGCCTTCTGCTTTCATGTGAACGTGGTCGGGAATCAAACCTGAGACCTTTTGCTAAGCACCTGGGCGCCTTTCTTTCTTTCTTTCTTTCTTTCTTTCTTTCTTTCTTTCTTTCTTTCTTTCTTTCTTTCTTTCTTTCTTTCTTTCTTTCTTTCTTTCTTTCTTTCTTTCTTTCTTTCTTTCTTTCTTTCTTCTTTCTTTCTTTCTTTCTTTCTTTCTTTCTTTCTTTCTTTCTTTCTTTCTTTCTTTCTTTCTTTCTTTCTTCCTTTCTTTCTTTCTTTCTTTCCTTCTTTCCTTCTTTCCTTCTTTCTTTCTTTCTTTCTTTCTTTCTTTCCTTCTTTCTTTCTTTGTTAGACCTCCTCCAGGACCCCATCGTGCGCGCTTCGCGTTAAGCCTTGCCCCGCTTCAGAATTGCTCCGCTAAGGTCACTACGGAAGGGAGTACCTCATTTCTATCTTAAGACCGCACCAACGGATCGTCTCGCTTCCATTTATAACTGTTTGCATGTTTTCGTTTGCAGTATGTATTACACGCCAGTGGGGTCACGGAGCGTCACACCTGCAGCTTGAACTGCGGGATGGATAAAAGCGGGTAGTCGGTTGCTGCCATTGTCTCTCCTTTCGGGGTTCGTACCACGCGGCTTCCGTGTGAGTGGCACCCCACTTACACAACAGGACAATCTGTCATGGCGATTACGCGTACATTGTGTACGGGTCCCCTCAACTGTAATGGATACCTCTATACGGGCGTCCAGTTCCTACGAAGCGGAAGTTACAGAGGGCTTGACATAAGGCTTGAACACTAGCTGTACTCATAGGATCCGGAACTTATCGTTGTTTCTATCATTCTTTTTGAAGTTATATTCCAGGTGGAAACCAACACTGCTCAGTTATTCGAAACGCCTCGCCCTCATGTTGCAGTTCGTCGACTGTGGTTGTGCCCGCAAAGTGCAATACCACTGCATTCCTACGCCTTACATTGTTCCCTTATGCGACCCGCAGGAAACAAGACACCATGAGGAGGAAGACGAGACAAGCGCTGCGTGACAACAGAAAGTCGATCTGAAACGAACTCATACGAAAATATTGAAAAAAAAAAATGAAAGAACGAACGAACTATGTCTGGCTAACATGGACTGCACCTCAGCCGCAGAGGAAAACGCAATGGAGCCGCACGCACTTTAACAATAAACCTTTGTCTAACCTTTAAAATATAATGAAATCGTGTGCATAGCACGCGTCATTAGGACTATGCAACATTACGCCGTATACACACTGCGCCTACAGGAGCCAACATACGTGCTCGACACTACTCATAATTTCCACAATGACTGGACGACCAGCAGCAACACATTTGCTTCTAGTAAACTTATCGCGAATTTCAGCACGCTCCTAACACCGTATCACGGTGTTTTTATGCTACGTTATTTCCTCGAGTGAACATTAAACTGGCATGGACATACGGAACACAGCACCAAGCTGTCTCGCATGGCCTTGATTGGGGAGGCAGTTCTCCTTCAGGTGGCGATTTGGTTTTTTTTAACTGTTTTCACTGATATTGATAAAGTTTTAGGCTGGAAGTCGATACTGAAAGGCATCCATGGTTACACAAGTGCACCGTGGTTAATTTATTTGATAGTTTAATTGTGCCAGTAACGCTTTCAGCTTTGCCCATTGCAAAACATTCTTGAGTCTAATTGGAATCACTTGAGCCATCTCACGGCTGCCGATCATTGTTCCACAGCTGACCTCAGTGAGCAAGGAAGCGCTGACTGATGGCATGCCGATCGAACTGAACTAGTGTGAGCGCAACAAATAACTGAGTACTTTGTCGTCTCGACATATCATCCTCATTTGTACAACTTCCTCATCTGTATATATTATCTTCAGTGTGTCATAGATCGAGCTATCATAGATGAGCTTAAATGCAGGGAAAAGGAAGACGTGAAGAGCGCCGCATGGCAAACGTTTATTGGAGCATTTACAGTATCAGTGTGCATTGTAGTATACAAAATCGGTGTGCACTGATATCGTATCAAACAATTAACTTAGTTGATTTCCTACATTGTTTTCTGCCGCCGTGACGCGGTGCATCATAGGAGATCTTTTTTTTTTTGGCAGACGAATAGCTTGCGTTGGCAAGTAATTTATTTTGTCAAGCACCCTCCAGCTGAACACGTGCACGGAGTAATGTTACCAATAAGTTAACTATTTCTCGTTATAAGTAGCAATGTATTTGTCACGCTTTGGAAATAGTGTTATGCAACAAGTAAAGATGCTGTGTGAGATTAACCATTGTCATACAAGCTCGCCATGACGGAATACCGTGAGGGGATCGCGATGGCAGATTGCGTGATCGGCTCCAGTGATCACCTCCAGTGATCACCTCCAGTGCGCTTCTATTCTTTTTTACAGCGAAAGCTGTTACGAGATCACAACAACAGCCTATTTTGGTAGCCTAGTTGCCCGCCGCCGCCGGTGTCCGTAACCGCTATCGCGTGAAATCAGAAAAAAGGAAATGGGAAAAAATATCCAGGGTCAGATGGGATTTTCGCCCCTGCGTGGCAGTACAGTATTCTACCACAGAGCCACACCGGTGCTTGAAACTCTTTCGCAAAAAAGACCCCTATACAGGCGTCATGTCCGGCAAGGAATCACGTTAACATATGTAATATAGCGCGGTAGAAGAGTAAAATAACAATCAGGCGTCACGCAATGCGTATTGCGTAACGAGTGGGTCGGTTAATGCTTCCCGCCCATTACAAAAGGCTCAGCCATTATTCTTCATCGTCAGCCACATGCAGCATCAACAAAGTGCACATAATGCCATACAGACGCGTAGCGGGTACCTCACTTCTCCCCAAAATGACGAATAATGGCATAGTGGGTGCTTCCCTATTTCACAAAAATTACGATGATTTATGGCGTAGTGGGTACTTTGCAAGTGTACTTGTATTAGTTGCCCCAAGAGAGTTTAGAAAGGGCTCTAGAAAGGCCGCTGTTCCAGCTTTCGCTGTGACTGTGCTGCGTGTTCCGCGCAGACGTGGCGTTTTTTTTTAATGACAGTAGAACTACAATTGTTAAGCGCCTGTGCACACGCATCAGTGAGAGTGCGTAAGATCGTGACGTATGTCAGGTGCAGTTTTCAAGGTTGGCCTTGTCGTTCATCAGAGTGCGCTGGCTTCGCAATCAGTTGAAGTCGGCATTTCTTTTATTTAGTGCCGCCATTTTATTCATACGCCCTTTTCCCGCACGTCATCCGTGCAGTCAATACCGGTGGACAGTTTGTACAGCCAGCTCCATCCGTACGAAAAAAAAAGCGCGTACAGAAGTTGCTTCTGTACGCGCTGCAGAGCAGGAAAGGTCTGCAGAGCACGAAATCCAATATAAATACCACGTATCATGCATTCACTTTGGTAAATGAGTTGCGCACACCATCTGAGCGGGTCGTACATGCAAGCAGTGATTCACTGATTGATTCATCCATCAATTAAGCTGGGGTTCTCAGACCAACTCTTGAGCTATGAGAAACACCGTAAAAATAGGTGCTATGAATGAATTTGGCCGCCTCGTGTTCTTAACACGCACACGTAGTAACACGTTCTTACGGTCTGTCCCGCTTTTTTATTCATTTTTTAGTGCCTCGAATAACGCAACGACGTCGATGATTTATTAACCTAGGACATGGTTTCGCGGTTGAACTTCTTAAAGGAACCCAAAAGGAAAATATTAAGTCGAGCTGGATTGAAAGACTAGCTTTCTGCGACAGCAAATTGGTCCTTCGCAGCGAGATAGGAGCTCTCCTAATTTTCGCTCATCCCCATCACAAGACGATATAAACCCCCTGCAGGACTAAGGCTTCCGGTCGGCCGAAGTATTCTGTTAAACCGCCCCGCCTCAACGTATCACTCATAAGCCAGCCTATACCGGATTCGTCTTGGTGTGGCCTTCACAAGACGTTATACACATATCATCGGCTGCAGTGACACCGGTCCCAATTGCGATCACTGTGAAGTGCCAGAAACGCTTGAGCACATATGTTGTACCCGCCCAGCATACGCCCGTGAACGACAGAAATTGATTTCATGTACTGAAGGATTGCATAAGAGGCCATTAACTGATGAGGTTTTGTTGGGCCCTTGGCCTGACGCCAACAGTGCAACTGTGGTCGTAAGAGCGGTCGCAGCTTTCCTACAAGCCACTGGACTGAATACGCGGTTATAGCAGTGCGCCAACTTGACGGGACTGTATATACTGACCTCCCTAACTCACCATCGTCATTCATCGCTCTTTTTCCTCCCCTTTCCCCTCCCCCCGAGTAGAGTAGCAGGCTAGATCATACTATCGCTCAGGACGACCTCTCTGCCGTTCTGTAAATAAACCTCTCTCTCTCTCTCTCTCTCTCTCTCTCTCTCTACACCTTCCGCTAAACACTCCTCCTTGCCTGCACAGATTTTGCGTGCCACTTTCCTTGATATCCATTCTGTTACTCGAATGGAGAACATGTATGTTTTACCTATCAAACCGCGTGTCAAGCTGCACTTGTTAATCTAAACTACCATATCATCTCCTCGCGCAAATATACTGCAGCATTTGATCTCTTAACATCACGCTGCTGTACGTGTACGTTGTTAGTCGAAATCGGCGTAACGTTCGAGGATAGAAACACAACACGAGGGACGGTCTGGCTCCAATACCGGCATAGAAGCTATGTCATCGAACTTGCTGCGATTGGGTGGGAGTAAAACAAAAACCCCTGGTTACACGACACGCTAGAATTGCTCGTACGTAAAAATTTAAGCCAATCACGACGCGGGAGCGAAGGCGGCTTGTCAGTGGCAGAGGGCACTTCCTAAATAAAGTGAATTCAGCCCCTGTTTCCCAGATGGGTGTCCTCCTGGCATCTCATGGCACGCTCAGAAAAGCCTCAGCGGTTCATCACCCTCCTCCCACCTGGGTATCCCAGCCACTCACTTCCGCTGGAAGACCAATGGTCCGGAGCGCGAGCATCGTATCAACAGACGTCTTCAAACTTGACCTCACGCCTATCGCTCACCGCCCCATTGCTCTTCGCGAGCACGGTACCCACTATCAGAGACGGTTCCGACCAAGAAGGTGCGCTATCGTCCCACAAGGAAGCCATTCCTCACAGAAGCTGGCACGCTAAGCAAGCGAGCGCTACTGAAGCCGGCGGGCACACGTGCCTCTTGGCGCTGGCGCCGCCTCTTGGCGGTTCGCGCCAGGTAGCGCCGGGCACCGCTCGCGCTGCCCAAGAGAAACGCAAGGCACGCCGCCGCGGACCGGCTCCTTCGGCGTCGACTCCTCAGCCGGCTCTTCTTCTTCTTGGCCGCCGCCAGGTGTGTAGCGTCGTGTCCTCCTCGCTATCAGCGCGCGTCTTCTCTCCCATCGCTGAAAAACAGCCATGCGGCGCTCGAGGCGAGCGCGCGACGTCTGATGAGTCGGCTACCGCCGCGGCAGTTATTCTTCCGACGTGCTCCTTGGTCGTCGGTCGTCGATGCCCGCCGATAAGTGACACGGTGACCGTGCGACTTGAAGCTGTTCGTCCCAGGCCCTAGACAACACCTGGCCGAATTCGGACGTTCTCTTTGCAGTCTCTGTGGACCGTCGTTAGACATCGGGACATCAGTGGAGGATACTTGCTGGAGTTGGGTGACAGGTGGTATATGAGTTAGGCGTCTAACTGAAGTCACCGACCACGACGACTACCACCAAGACTAGCAGAGCCACCGGAAATTCGGAAGTCTTGCGAGCTGATCCTAGCCTTGGAGTCCAAGCGGATACGGTACCTCGGCGGCAACTCGAAGACGTTGGATTGTGAGCGGCGCAGTTGCAGCGAAACTTTGACGCTGACAAGACGTTGTGTTAGAAGCTTCCGCGTTTTCCTTTCGTTGGACTAATCGCTTCCAAGAGGGAATGACGTAAGCTGGGGATGTGCTCAGTTTTGTGTGTGAAAGTGCGTGGGAACTGAAAGATGATGGCTGTTTCGCCGTTTACGTCACGCATGGCGCTTTGCGGAAGATCACTCTCTAGCCCGTACTTAGCTGCGTGCTAAGGGGTTGAATTGAGAGTGATCCGACTACAGCGCACATTCACTTTTTTTAAAATTTTCCGTGAAGTTTTCAATCGTAAACGGCACGTTGTCCGTCATCGCCCTCAAACGGGATCATCTACATCGTCGAGATCGCCGTTGCACCACTCTGGCCAAATTATATTCCACGAGAAACAGTGAAAAGTGATCCGCAAGTTTTTTGTGCAACGATCGCTACCTGTTCAGGTGTAATCACGTGAAGGGACTTACTGTCTTCGCGGAAACATCACCAAACTCACCCCAGGTAAGACTTGATCATTACCATTGCATGTTCTGCTTGATTATACCTACGCTACCTAAACTAGCGCATACAGGCTACGACAAAATATGTTGGTATAAATAAAGGTGGCTGATATCTTGTCAATTCAGCGCTGAAAACAAAAGTTTAGAAACAAAGATGTTATTTATGTTGGCAAAAAGTAAGAGTGACCCGTCATAACAGATGAGATATTGCGAGACATACGTTAGCCCTTAAACCTGAAGCCGGTTGAGCGTTCTCCAGAAACAACAAAAATTACCGAAGAGCTGGAACAGAGTGCGCACTGGCGCTGTATGAGCGGCGTCAGCACGCACTTAACCAGCACGCTGCCACTCAAGCATAGACGTAGACAGGGTGAGTGGGTGGCGGTGGGGGGATTTCGAGCGCCCCTCTCGCAATTCTTAGTTTGCATGTACACGTACACATACAGACAAACGCACGAACGTATAGTTGGTGTTAAAAGTTTAGACCCCACTGTAGGCCTCAGAAAACTTCGAATTTTCCCGCAATTCGTGACTGTATTCGGTAGAAATTGCGCAGTACATGTTGTTAGCGCGTTTGTAGAACAGGCCTGAAATCTAAATTCACGGCTGCCTGCCGAAGCCGCGGGAATATTAAGCTTGTTCTTGTGTCTCGTGCTCTCTAAACTTCTGTCGCTGACTGTACATAAAAAGGTACATCTTCAAGGCTGCAACTGTTGCAACCTTGAAGAAGACAGGCCGCTTGTAGAAACGTTGGCTTCAGCTACACCTCGTGTTCAAGAATTTTTTTATCGCATAAGGAAAGGAACAGATAACATTGAAGGCTAGTCCTTTCATTGGAGTTGGACCAAGGTCGGTGAACGTTTAGCGTATGCTTCTTTCTTCGAAATTTGAGCAGTTGCATCAGCGCAGCAGGTTCTTCATCTTAGGTACAACTGTAGCAATTTAACCGCAGCAATTCTTTGTTTTGTAAGTGTTGGTGACAGCAAGATGTCCTGGTCATGCATAGATGACGTGATGTTACGAACAAGCGCGGATCTATAACAAAGACACACAAGCACTGTTTCTTGTACTGTTCCAGACAGTTAAAAAAACACACAAACAACAATTTTAAAGTGCGAACTTAAAAGAATATGTTTCAAGTTTGTAGCTTCGTGCATGCGTCGCCATACATTGCTACAGCTGAAATGTATCAGTGACTTTTCATACATGAGCTGCTGTTTGCTAAAGCGCGCCTTGAAACACGCAGTATAATTCATGAACAAAAAAAAAAAAAGGGTGAAGAAACATCACTTTTCCCGCTTGGTGCAAGTCAACGCCTGCGCGGATTAAAGTTATTCAAGATGTAAAAAGATTCCGACGACGATACACGAAACCTTGTTTGAGATTAAATGACGCCGATTAGCGGGCATAATATTTCACGCTGATCATTACTTCGCTGCTTGTCATTGGCCTGTTGCTTTTAAAGGTATTGATGCATTTCTAGCTTTCTGGTGTGTTTGACAGCAACGACAATTTGATAGTCACTGCAATATACATGCATGTCGCGTTTGTGGCGTGTATTAGCTAATGGTTTTTTGATTATGTGTATATTGTGCTCATTTGTGCACCATAACATTGCTTAATAGAGCTTAAATGAGTGTTATTGTTGATTACAATTAGTTTAATTCTTTATATGCTCCTCGAGTCACAATTTACAGGCCTTTGTCAAAAACCCCGTTGTCAAAACGTCGGGGGCCGAATTAACAAAACTTGTCTTTCGTAAGTTCATTTTCCCATTGGAGCCGGCTTCGCAAATGGTATTTCCCACATCGTGATTGGCTGAAATGTTCCCTTACGAAAATTTTTTGCGTAGGACGTTATTGCGAGTACGGGCCCGGATCTATAAATGTTGAGGCTTCCATTTTTATTGACCCACTGGTAATCACTTCTAATCTTCATCTGTCTATAAATATTTTGTCTCACTTAGTTAAGTTCAACCCATCCAAAAAGTAAGCCCTTCAAGTGCTTTAAGTTTCTGTACACGCACTAGGTTTCAATATCAGAGCAAAACGTGCCATGAGTTTCAATGTTTTACAATAACTCTAATAAGTTGACCAGGACAGGCGAACAAAAAGATCTGGAACTATGCATATATACGCCATAAGATCGGCGGGCAGCAACAGAGACGCGAGCTGTATTTAGCAACAGTTGCGTGTAGCCACTTTTAGTAAGCAATTCCGCCTTTCCCACATCGTTAAATAATCGCCCGCGGTGACAATTACGTGGAAGTGGCGGCGGTTTGCTGGCGCGCTTGCACACACCAGCGCCTACGCCGAATCCCTGGCACGCGCCAAAAACAGAGAAAATTTGTTTCCTGTCGTTGATGTCGTAACGTGGCGCGCGTTAGAAATTGAAGGAAAAGAAAAAAAACGCAGCGCCATACCAGCACTGCAGCGCGTGCTGCACGAAAACAGGAAATGTTGCATTTTCAGCGTTAATTAATAAAGAAACAGACAGTCGTGTAATTGCCTACAAGGCAGGCAATTACACGACTGAAATTAACGGACTTAGTGGATATACGCTAGATTTCTCTGGATGTTCTGGTATGTTGTACGTTGTGAGAGAGAATCGATGATTTTTACAAAACGAACGTCGTCTTCGGTCCTGCTTGCTTTCAAAAAAAAAAAAAGAACGCTTTCAGAGAAGTTATTTTCCCAATGTTAGGATCGCGGATGCGCATTCGACGTGACAAAACTTGATGTGGCGTGCGGTCTGAAATATTTGACGCACTGTATGCACGCTATCGTTGCTCTCACAACGCAAGCACGAACACTAACTCAAATTACATATTCACGCGAAGACATTATTCGCAGATTTGTATAGTGACTTCAAGTGTAGCTGCCGGAACGTTTTTTTTATGTTTCGAGGCCACTTCGCATGCGAGACTGAACCTGTTGTCGCTTCGCATACAGAGGCCTTCGTAAAACTACCGGCATTCAAAGGTCACAAAGATTACGCAGTGCAGTGGTGTTCGCTCTCTTCAGTTCTTAAGAGCACCATGGCTCTTTGTAAACTTTTACACACCGCATTGCAGACACTTGATTTTTGGTCTGAGGCAGTCCAGTCGCTTCCGCGACTCCTGTGCATCTTTTCTCTGCAGCGTACTTCAACATAATGATCAGAAGGTACCCACTTTACGGTCTATACTCGAACATAGTGGCTTCCAGACTACTACTTTTTTTTTTTCAGACGTGCATCAGCCGCATATATACACAACTTGTACAAGAGAGCCCGGCGACACATAATGTCATTGGCGATGCGGCTTCGATGCATTTCAAAAAATCCGCGACTCAATTTGATATAATAGTTGAACAAAGGCGGTGTGCGTTGAAGCATGCTCGATAAATTCCGCTGCGTGTTCACTCGCTCTACACTGACTGAACAAGGCTACTGAATAAATTCTCATCTAGGGCACGCAACTACTCCGTTTCATTTCTCATGGGCCTGAAATTTCAATGTCTTACACATTTTACTAACGTCGTGAGATGAATTCCTCCTTCCGGTCCTTCCCTTTAATATGATTAGGCAAGATAGACTGTTTACAACAAAAACGTAGCCGCAACTGACTGAAAGGAAAAACTGGCAATAAAGGCCGACATCTGCGGTAATCATCACGAAAGCAAGCACACGAAGTCACCGGCATGATCAGCTCGCTCCAGTTTCCCGTTGAAATCGGAGTAGACTTGACTTCCGCTTCACGAGTCTACAGCACTCGCGTGTCCCTACTCTTCGACTTCAACACAACACCCCCCCCCCCCCTTCCCCACACTTGCACGCGCGCTCCTTTATCAAATGCTCACTGAGCCCCCGACAAGCGAGTGAATAACGCGACATGGCGATTCGCACGCGCGCCGGTGGCGTCGCGGGAAGATGCATTGTGCGCGAAAACAAAGGCGAGTATGCGGGCATACACACCGCATCTACGCACTACAAACAGCCTCGGCGCACGCACACGAAGAAAAAAAAAAAAACCACGCGCTAATGAGACGGCTCCTCGACGGAGCGGAACAAAAGAAGTCAGGAGGTCGACCGACGAGACCCAACTAGCCGTGACAGCAGCGGTAGCGTGGGTGCACCGTGAACTTAAAGGAGCGTGTGGTATATGTTGTGTAGCAGTGAGAAACGTCGTTAGCGTCTTCGCTTCGAGCGGGGGAGAGAGATATGGGGGGTCGACGATGCCAGGGGGCGCGGCCATCGTGTTTCAGATTAAAGGCGCAGGCATATATAAAGATAGAAGTTTTAATTAGGAGAGAGAATGTAAACGTTAAGAAAGGAACGTCAGACAAAGACGTCTACTCGTTTGGTACACCAAGGAACGTTAGAGAGGTCACGTCAGGCCCACGCGACCAACTAGTATACCATTCATTGGCGTAGCCGAAGGGGAGTGGAGGGCGGGAGGTGTCAACTCCCTCCCCCCACCTCTCTCCCCAGAAAAGTTTGAATTTTGCATGTGTATATATAGACGCACATATGCAAACACACGCACGAACATACATAAAGGACGGTTGAACGCCTCGCCTCGCCGCGCCTCGCCTCCCCCCCCCCCCCCCCCCTTTTCCTGAAAAAATATACGCCTCGGCTTTCTTGGGTGTGTCCAGATCAGATCGAACACGAGGTCCCGGTCACCATTCCCGATTCTGATGAAATTTACTGTAGGTCTAGGCGTTACACCCATAACAATGGTTTCGCAGTTAGTTTTGCGAAAAAAAATTTTGTTCGCCTGAAAAAAAATATACAAATTTTGGCCGCAAAAAACACTTTTCCGCCAATTTCGCGATTTCTGAATTTTGAGCGCGCCTAGGGAAAAAACGGCGCACTTCTTGGGCCATAATATTTATTCCCCTTAAAGAACAAGTGAAATACAATCTTATGAGTCTTATTTTCCTTGCTTGTCGAAGCACTTTTGAAGAAAAAAATCACAAACTTGGCAAATCGCACAATATACCTGTATTTCAGGAATTTATTGCGGCAAGGAAGTTAAAGTGAGGATAATAAAAATCGGTACATATTAACTTTCATACTTTCGCTCTCTTTTAAAATAATTTGCGTGGTTTTGTCGCGCTCCGTTTTACTTGATAATTGGGCTGAAACGTATGTGATTTACCAAAAACGGCGAACTTTGAAAATGATTTTCTCAAAAAGGCCATTTTTAATTTTTTTAAAAATCCCTCTGATTGAAGTCAAGGACGTCATCTACTATTGTGCAGAAAAAAACGTATTATTTTGGTTGCTAACAAGTTATAGTGCGTCAAATGTGACCATGCCAGCCTAGCGGCCGCGTCATTCGTTATGGGCTGAAACTCGGATATAAGTTGCTAAAAATACTTGTACGTGACATAATAAAAAATCAGCAGCTCCACACCAACAAATGCGCAGCCAGGTGTCATGGTTCAGCAAGCTTTGTCTTGGGATCAGCCGCTTGACAAACCCGCAGCAGCGGCCGCTCGATGCTGCGGGCACTCACATTACATGAGTGCCGCTTCGACTGCGGATGAGCCCCGCTTGCGCGCCAAACTACGCTCAGAGGACAAACGAGAGAAGCAATGCATCACTGTGCAAGTTAAAGGCCGTTAAGTGCCAACAAATGTCATACAGGTATTTTGTGCGATTTGCCAAGTTTGTGATTTTTTTCTTCAAAAGTACTTCGACAAGCAAGGAAAATAATAGACTCTTAAATTGTATTTCATTTGTTCTTTAAGGGGAATAAATATTGTGACGAAGAAGTGCACCGTTTTTTCCCTAGGTGCGCTCAAAATTGAGAAATCGCGAATTGGCGGAAAAGCGTTTTTTTGCGAACAAAATTTGTATATTTTTTTTCAGGCGAACAAAATTTTTGCGCAAAACTAACTGCGAAGCCATTGTTCTGAGTGTAATGCCTAGACCTACAGTAAATTTAATCAGAATCGGGAATGGTGACCGGGACCTCGTGTTCGATGTTATCTGGACACACCCTCTACTTCTTTAGGCCTCCGGATGCGTTCGCCTTCTGTATCTATTGACATAGCGCGAACCGTTACTCCCATGAAAGATTTTTTTTCCTACGTCTGCGTAACTTCATAAAGGGTTAGCGTGAAGACTGGAGACACACAACGCGTCCTTTCGCACAAAAAAAACGGGCGATCGCCAGAAACACAGATGTATCTAGGACAGTAGGGCACTGCGACGCCTGGACTTTCTACCAGTGCAATAATTAATAAAAATAAGCAAAACCAGTATCAGTCACGACACCACCTTTCACCTGTAACGCCTTTAAAATTGACTATCGCTCGCAGCTAGCCAAGGAAGCCTTTCTTTTCTTTTCTTCTCTGACTACGCCTCCTGCTTTTCGGCGTGACACACACAGGCAAATGTCTCGGCACAGCGCAGTGCAAGCTGCCTGACACCGTTAACAGCGGCCGAGGTATCGGGTCCTGCGGCTCCTATTCGACACGCGGTAAAAACGGTTTTCCGCTTGTCGGCTGAAAAAAGCTCCCGGCGCCGATAGCTGCGCTGGTTGTATACCATACTGCTTCTGTTGTGCATTATCTGACTCGTTGTGTCCCGTCTAAACAGCCACGTGCGTAGTAGAACAGCCCCTGACCCGCTTAGAGAACGGTCGACAGCGCGGAAGAAGCGGCTGCTTTGTCCAGCTTCTGCTGTATACGTTCATTTCGAGCGTCGCGACCTCGCCATCCTCTCTTCTCCACCTTTCCTGGTTTGCCAACTTTGCAGCACGTGCAGTTCGCCATGCGCGTGCTTCTCGTTTCATTTTTGATGTCAGCCTTTCGACTGCTATGCACCGCGAAAGGTAAGAAGTCTGCCAGACTACCTAACGTGCAAAGAAGAAAAAAAAAGGGAGATAGAGACAGGTAGATTCACGGGCGAAGAAAAAAAGGAAAAGACGCGAATGCACGGGACAGAAGAGCAAAGAGAACTGGATAGTAGATAACGACGATAAGACCTGCCGGTGCCGCATATCCATTGCGTTCTAGAACAGCGGACTGTTGCGAAAGCTAAAACTGAATCTGAACGAAGGTCGTGGGATTGAATCCCGGCCGCGGCGGCCGCATTTCGATGGAGGTAAAATACTATAGGCCAGCGTACTTGGATTGAGGTGCACGGAAAAAAAAAAAAAAGAACCCAGGTGGTCGAAATTTCCGGAGCCCTCCACTGCGGCGTCTCTCATAATCATATCGTGGTTTTGAGACGCAAACCCCCAACCCTAACAACAACAACTAGTATATTGACCTCGTATCCCCGAAAATGGCTCTCACGCTAGAATGGTTCGTGGAAGGTAATAAGAGGCAGTTTTGACGCTCAACATATTATGAGAGAACACTTACAAATAAAAATATTTGTGAATTCAGAGCTGATTCCTCAACTCGCTCTTACGTAGAGAGGTATGGAAACTTTCAATTAGGTATGCTCAGGAGTTGTGAATATAAAACAATAGCCTACTTACCGTCGTATCAGGAAGCAGTAGTCACATACAGAGAAACCGCACTGCCCTTTCATCATTATATCTCGCAATCGCCAGACGTGAACTTATGAGCAGCTGGAATGCAACAAAACTGTCCTGTCAATCATTGCCTGTCAAAATGCCGCTGGAAAATTCAGGCTCCTTGACAAAGCTCTACTCGTATAAGTGTTCTTCGACATGGCTAGCGCCCTTCGCAAGCACATTGTCCTTCATCAGGATTGGCTAGAATTTGCTTTTACAAAAGCAAACAGCTCTAGTGTAAGAGGTCTCTGTGAATATGCGGAGACTCAAGAAACTCACTGCAGTGGGAAACGAAAAGTGCTTGGGATGCGCGTTTATTAACCGTGTCAGAGACATTGTTGAGGAATATGTGACGCCTATCGTTTGGCGTACGGAAATCGTGACTACAGTCACGCGGCTTATGTGACCACAAACACGTTACACCATGCACTACGGATCCGCATTGTAAACAACTTCGCAATTCTTAGCCGTAAAAACCGTCACCGCGCGAGTCATCCAGAAGGTTGCTCCGACGTCATTTTGTAATTCACCCCTGTGCTATGAGGTAAAGAGCACCGAACTAAGTGGCAAAAAAAAAAAAGAAAAACGACACAGCGCTGCTATGTGGAAATAACAAAAAGAGAGTCTCTTATGCAAAACGAATTCGTATATATGCTCGCGCGAGCGAGGCGGCGTACGATGACCCAACATCTTGAGCTCGCAGTGTTCGCACGAATGCAGACTTGTCGCAATGTGACTGCGACGCGTTTTCTTGCATAGCATTCCATCTCGCTTGCATTACGACGGCAAAATAGTCGAGACACAACGCAGCCATCCTGTCCTCCTTACTTTGTAACCGGGAGGAGATTTTAAACCACAAACGTAACGCTGTAATCATCTAACAAACTGCATAGCAGGACAGGACACAAAGAATCCAATATAACACAATCAGTTCCTTTTTTTTATTCATATAGTACTCTTCCCAGATTGTGTTAGCGACACGTCCATCTGCCTTTGTAAGAGCCAGACAAGGTCTTTTGATACAACATGTCCTGATAAGTGGTCTTGTCTAGATATGCACTCGGTTCGTCTGCGCATCACCGTGCTATATATTTAATTGCAAGCCGTTGCAATAAAGCACCTGCGAGTAGCTCTTGTCCTGTTGCCTCCTATGTGTTTGTCCTTTTAGCGCTAAAATGAAGATGTAGTCAAACGTACAGAGATATCTTATGTCTATAGAGACATAACTTTAGTCCAGACATAATTGATATTCCACTATCACGGTGCCATTCATATACAAACTGTATGTATCCATCGAATAGGACTGTCGGAACATGCGGGCAGCTTGCTAGAAACCGGTGTTATGCTCCTACGTAAACAAAGTTGAGCAACTTTCACCGCGCAATTTTGTTCTTCGCTCTACAACACAGACCCTTCCGCCACTACGCGTGCGTTGCGCGCGGAACGCACGCCACACAGAGACACAAACACGCCCTCCTCCTACCCAGAAATGGTGCGTCAACTGGGGGACTCGGGCGTCACTCGAGCGTTTGTAAACCGCCACTCGCGAGAAAGACAAAACCAGGAAATTCGCGGATGACCGTCCTCCCGCGCTGGTCCGAGGCACGCCTCTTGACGAGTAGGTTGCGTTTCGATTGCGGTGTTTCGGCGGCCCCGTGATTGAGCCCTTCGAGAAGGCATCGAACACCGGTCATCTGGGCTTTCCTCTTGGCACCCAGCAACTACAGACGAAAACTATGGGTGGAGAAACGCGTGTCCCATACTACGCGCACGCGTTGCTGGCATGTCTGGACATGTAGCAAGCGTGTAATGCGGAGCAAACAGCCGTTGCTTACTCTTCTTGTGTACCGCGGCAGACGGCAATCGCCCTGCGCAGGCGACCGAGAGATAAGAACGGGGTATATGTACCATGACATTCACAAAACAGTCAAATATGTACGAGTAGAAGACCACTAAATATGATCATCGTGTCTTGCGTTTGTTTTGCTTCGAAGAATATAGGCCCTTATGAAAAAATTTAATGAGTATTAATAAACAGACTAATGTCTTTAGACATCATAATCATTACACTGTCTAATGCCAGTCTAATGCGCTTTCTAATGCACACCTAATGCGAGTCTAATAGTAATTGGCCACCGTTAGTCTATAGAGTCATGACGTTAGAGTTTCTGATGACGATTGTCTAGCGTTAGTCTATGGAGTACTGACGTGTGAGTTTCTAATGGCCGTTGTCTAGTGAAACGCAACTGAACATATGCATTAGGTTGACATTAAACACCATATTGCAGACTTAGGCCTTATGCCAGCAACAGCATGTTTGCTGCACACAGGTCAATAAATATTTTTGTGGTTAATAATACGAAAGTGTGCACGCTTTAGAGGATTGTCACATAAATGCCAGCAGACCATTTCGAGCAATGACTAGATCACCATTGTTCTTTACACGTAACAGTCTTTCGAAGCCAATCAATAATCTTGCATGTCTATGATACATGCATTTGTAAACGAGCGCTAAATTGTCAAGCTATTTAGTTTCAGTAGGACAATAAATGGGGCTAGTTAGTTAAATTTTGTATTTCCTATGAAAGCGCTCTTTTACAATCACAAACAAACGAAATAAGACCAGACGAAAGATTTCAGGAGAAAGCGCTTTTCTATTTAATTTCTGGCTCAGCACTGACGATAGGGTCTCTTGTGCTGCACTGTCGTGGTGGTACAGTTGCTGTATTTGAAACCTGCAAGTGAAAGTGTTAATATTAGTTTGGCACTGAAGCATACAGCTTAGGGCAGCATGTGAACAGATCTTGCAATTTATGATTGATGCCTTTTTTTTCCAAAACAGTGGTATAATTGTTACCATTTTAACTGAATAATCCATCTGTATCAATGTCCAACTACATAGCCTTGGCTTCATGCTGCTTTGATCAAAAACATACATCACTTCAGAGGGCTGTGGTTTCGTAGATTGGACAGCTATTATAGACAGACCAATTAGCTCTGTTAGCTTCTTTGATGTAACATTTCATAATAACGTCCTTTCGCTACTCAAATGGTACTCCATGCATGACTTTCTTTATTGTGAGGTATGAAAAAGAAAAAAAAAGAATAAAACCTCTGGCCTGCACCATAATAATATAGCAGGCAATGCCAATGAGAAAAGAAAAATGAACAGGGCAGAGCCAAGTTAAATTTTGGAGGGGAAGGAGAACGGGACCCCAACCCAGAGTAGCGGACAAAAAAAAAAAAACTACTGTTCATGTTACATTGATTTCTTGCTGCTAACATGTGTCAGAGTTTAATCTTCGGTGCTGAATCTTGAAAGTGGTAGCTCTTCAGTCTTGTCTTCGTGGAATCTTCCTTGTCTTGTTTCCTTGGGGGCAGGCTGTCGATTTTTGGTTTAACTTCTACTGCTGCATGCATCAGTGAGCCTATTCCACCTCCTTTGTTTTAAACAAAACTATCACAGAACAATTTGTAGCTCATGCTCAGCTTGTGCAGAATCTGAGGAATAGGAAAGTGGAATGTGGAGCTGAGTCTTGGTGATACAGCTAGAGAAATGCTAAATTCTAGTGAAAAGAATCATGAAATGGTGGGTTCTGTAAGAACCTACATATATTTTACCGATATGCATGCTGTACAAGTTATGGGTCATTTCTACAAATATTTTGAAAACAAGGCATTAGAGAAAGCAAGCCAAAGCATTTTGTATTATTACCCCTGGTGACTCGATATTATTCGATAGCTAAAGGTACATTCATTATGTACCTTGAAGAGGCGACAAAAGTTCTATGAATGTTAGCTAGCAAATATTGCATAGTTATGAAATTGATCACTTGTCTTTTAGAAAAACAGCCGAATCCACATTGGAGTGCGTCGGTACTTGTTGAACATCTTGACAGGATATCACAGCTACTAAAGGAAAGAGCACATAGCAGCGCTAAACTCACAACTAACTTTTTTTTAGAAATCACGCAGACGCTTAAAATATCATCTGAACCCAAGTGTTCGCACAGAGATAACATCATCTACAGTGCATGTGCAAACAGCTAAATGGAGTAATCAAACGAACACCCAGGAGGAAAGAGGATCACGAGCTAAGACACCGACACAGAAAGAAGAGAGGAGCGCTGTCCGTGTATTAGCTCGCGCTCCTGTTCCCTCCTGAGTATGTACCAAAATGCCCAGTTACAAGTATTGCTAAAACGTACACCCTTCCACAATAGTATGAATTCATTCGACAATTAATGTTCCCTGTCAAACAAGGCTATTCAAGGCACCATTACACAGTGCATTACACTTCTCTTTCTGTGTAGGCCTCAACCTGGTGTCGTGAACTGTGCAATATGCACAGATTCCTGGTATCTTTATAGATTGTGGTGTGATAATGTTCCAAACAATGTGATGAAACATGATGAGTATCCGATGCCTTCTAATCAAGGCTATCTCCAATTCAGATTATCAAACTCTCAGGCTTCTCGATCATCTGACAACAATGCTTTGTTAGAAAAAAATGGGTACTCCCATGTTGCACGACATTGCTTAAAACATGGTTGCACCACAACCTATAAAAACACCATAAACCTGTACATAGCAGTAAGGTCAGAACAGGGACTATTAAGGCCCACAACATAGAAAAATAGAGCAATAGAATACGCTGTGAAAGTGTGCCCTACAGCTTTGCATGAAAGTCAATTATCAATGTTGCATCACTTCATAACATAGCGGTAGAATATATGTTTCATTGCCTTCTTTGCTTTTGTCAGTGCCTGTAGACGACGTCATCTATGCAAGAACGTGTGGTTACACATAATATTGAAACGTTTAATGTTTATCGCAGAGACATGTGAAGGCAGGACGAGGAGGGACACACAAAGGTGCTAGCTTTCAAGTAATTTATTTGGACTCAGATCTGTACATATTTATAGTTTAAGGAAAGAAAAATTCAGGCATGTGCAGGCACAGCTGCACCCAGGGAAAAATATTCTTTCTTTTTAATATAGTGACGGCACACTAACACAATCTTGGCAAAGATAATGAATAATTGCTGATTCATAATCATCCAATGTACAGTATAGTATTATCACTGTGTGGCTAACCAGCAACTGCTGCCTCTTTTTACTTGTTGGCAGTGTTCCCTGAGCCTTCCTTTGAGACAATGGCCCATTTCCCTAGATATCTTACCCCATAATAGGGGTATCTGATAAATGATGCCTTCTTTGCAAAGGCATGTAACGTGTTCCTGCATTCGTATTCCAGCCAAGCCTCCTTTGAGCAACGGGGTTGATGCTTTTGCATAGTTTAGTATGCTTATTTAAAGCCGGGATCACAAC
Organism: Rhipicephalus sanguineus; assembly: GCF_013339695.2. NCBI lineage: Eukaryota > Metazoa > Arthropoda > Arachnida > Ixodida > Ixodidae > Rhipicephalus > Rhipicephalus sanguineus. The sequence continues at coordinate 144,390,525 of NC_051181.1, read as the reverse complement.
GCTGATGTTTGTCTCAGCAACACCGTTTATGTTGTCGGATATCCTGTGGCAGATGTGGCATGCGGAAACATATTTCGGCGATCAAGATTCGGCGTTGTTTTGGCCTGGCAACTGTAAGGTGGTTTTCTGAGTGGGCTTCTGCAACCGGTACAGCAAGGGGAGCAGGATATCCTGCTTGCATCCACAAGCAGGATATAATTAAGGCTCGTCCACAAGAAATGGGAACAGGATTTTTTAAGGCGTTATCGAGGCAGCGTCAGACAATGCACCTTTTTACCATTATTGAGTGGGAGGAACTAAAAGGTAAGAATGGCTTGTTTCCCCCTCAGTTCGTATGACTAGCGCATGCAGTTTTTATGCATATTAAATCGTACATTCAAGAACCTGATAGTACAATACTCGCCCGATGCTCGAGAGTAAGCACCATTGTGTGTAAGTAATCACGTGCAAGTGTTACGATGTTAGTGGCTTCAGATTCGACAGATTTGTGGTAATCTATAAAGAGGTAGTCATCCTCATATCTTAAAACCCCTGTGCTTGTATATTGCACTAAAAAATCCTGTTCCCATTTCTTTTGGATGAGCCGTCATTGCAAGAACTCACCGGATGCCAGCAGGATATCCTGCCCCTCTTTGTACCGGTTGCAGAAGGCCTACTCAGAAAACCACCTTGCATTTGCCAGGCAAGAAAAAAAAAAGACTAATCTTGATGGACGACGAATTTTTGCCACTAAGCTATATTTGCACGGGATATCCGACAACATAAAAACGGTTGGTGCTTGGGTAAACATCAGCATTGTGCTCATGGCCTCAAATCATGATTCTAAGCTAAGCAAAAGCAGCAACCCAGATACTCACCAGGACGGCTGGCTGCATTAAGAATCACAGGACACATTACGTGCCCTGCAAAGAAGGCGCCGTTTACAAGATACCCCTATCATGTGTAAGCGTTATGTAGGGCAAATGAGGTAGTGTCCTCAAAAAAATAAAAGCTCAGGGAACGCTGAAACAACGTAAAGAAAGGCAGCGATGACTGTCAGCTGCACATTGGAGCACATGTGGTTGCTTTACACTTTGATAAGAGTTTCATTGTGCATAGGCACATTGACAAACTACTACATTGATCATTGAATCAGCAACTATTAATAATGTTAGCTGAGATTGTGTTAGTGTGCCATCACTATCTTTAACAAAGAAAGAACTATTTTTCTTTGATGCAGCTGTACCTATCCATGCCTGAGTTTTTGTTTTCTTTTTGTTAATGCATAAGTGTGATCCACGTGCAAATAAGTAATTGTTGAAATTTAGCACCTGTGCATGTTTCTCCTTCTTGTGCCATCTTCACAGGTCTCTATGCTAAACCTAAGGATATGTCTTACCATGAAGGCCAGATGTCAACCCTTGATAACATTTTTTTTAAGTTTTCTCACTCTGCTCCAAACTACATGGCAAAAAAAAAAAAAAAAATCACTAGAAATCCACTGATTTCTTGAATAATGCAATACTTGTATTTTCATAGTTAGCAAACAGAGTTCCATAATTATGACACTGTCTTCTTTTTCATTTCTGTGATTTACACCAAAAACTGACAAAATTTAGGATTTTTCAAGATGCTACCTGCAACCAATGGGGAGCATGAAAACCTATATCAGCGCTACAAAACTTCTCGCATTGTCTATTGTGGCTTCAGATTTCATTTCTTTCTCAATGTTATTTTCCAATGGCCCTCGAAACTTCTGAATGTAAAAGCTAGCATCACAACAATACACATAACAACATCATTATAAGTAAGATTTCCCCTCACAGTTTCATGGCAATCCAAACAAAACAGATGTTCGGTGGAAGATGGAGGACGCTTGAAGAGACAAAACGTCCTCAAAGAGGTTATGTCGCTTCAGCCAACTTTTTCAACAAGTAGACTTGCCTTCGACAAGACAGCAATGTCAAGAAGCACCAGTTGCTCCCTTTATGAAGACAACTTGAAGTGTCAAAACGTTGGCTCTGGCGTCAATCCATGTTCAAGGATTACAAACTAAATAATACAAACTATTTCATGTTCCATGTTCAACGGATACAAACTAAATAATATGCACTGCACTAAAGTGCAGGAGATAGGTTTCCCACACCTAAGCTAAGGGCCTGTATATGCTATATCTCGAGATGTGCTACGTGCCAAAACTGTCCCATTGTAGTGACGAAAAGAGATTCCTACCACTCAATATGGCTTGTCTGGGCTTGCAGGAAGACCGCTCCTATCTTGCACTGCAATATGTCCTCTGTGTCGGTGCCGTGAACAGCTGTCATCGCTGATACATACATGACAGATACCACAAAAGATTATTTTCACACAAAACAAACCTACCACACACAGATAGCGAGTACCAAACATGTCTTCAGGCAAGTGTATATTGATAAATTAAAAAAGTTGATCCTTGAATGAAGGGATCAGGGCACAATCAGAACAGGTATTAGTGGACTAGCCACTTCTTCCAACTATCGAAAGAGTGGCACTGCATGTCCAACATTCACACATGTACGTAATAAGCACGACCAGAACATGCATATGGGTGATCCACATGACAAAAACATTTGCAAAGACTGCGTGGTACATGAGCACATGGTGCAAGGTGGGAACGAGCCATACATATGTATTGCGTCAATTTAGGAAAACACCTTTTTTGGTACTCTAAAGCGAATTCACATTTAGTTTGTCTTGTTCACTTGAGCTATCTGATTTTTTAGTTATGTAAGCCCTTCACAAAACCAATACATTCTGCAACTTTCTGAGAACTTCTGGAAACATATGAATATATAAGAATTAGATCTCTTTCTTTTAATTCTTGACTTTACAAAGCTAAATAAATACTAAATCACTGAATACTACACCTTGGTTATGAGTCCTCATACAAGTAAGAGGGCAATATCGGTACCATGCTGATGTAAAAAAGAAAGCGTGAAAATACAACGACTTAAACCAACCACAATCAAGCAACATTCTCACTACATGAGCACAGTCTAAATTATTCGTGATAGAGAAACTGGTGTGCTTCAAGCAGCAAAGAAAAATATATATAATGGCAGAAAAGAAGTTCACGCACTTTTCTCAAACACAAATACTGCACAAAGAGTGGCATGAGTTAGCTTAACTTAATCGAACTGACATATTTTCTACTAACATTATTCCATATAAACATGTGCTTCTTCAAATTAAGCACGCAGTTGTTGGAGTGTACACTTAGTACCAGTACATAACGAAATTCACTCAAATACCTTTACTAAAGTGAGCTCCCTTAAAACATTTATGATGCAGCTACGTTGAAATCCTACCCACGGAGCAATTACATGGATTTCCGACAAAAGGACTCGGGAACGCAACCACAAAAACATATCCATCATCGCGTGTGCGTGACAGGGCTGTGTGTTTTTCTATCTACGTGCGCAGTGTTGTGACACTTTTGCACATTATTACCGAGTTTGGTCAACTCTCTCGTATCACCACCGTGAAAACGCTAAGGGACGACCCGTATGTTTTAAAGGCAGACACTTCTTCACGGCGACAAGGGATTGTAGAAATACTCTCAAGCGATGATCTCGTACAGTAAACATCCAAGGAATAACAGTGCAATGACACGAGGCTTGCATGATCGAAGGATAGGATCGCGTAGCCGCAACGGCGCACTTCAAACATGTAATCAACGCAATCGGCGACCGGCTTTTACGGTGATGTAAATGCAAGTGCGCTCAAAGCACCAAACATACCTGTCTATCGGGTCTCTCGTCTCATCCTCGCTGTGCCAACGCCGCCCGTGCTATCGGTTCCTGCACAAACAGTCCTTACGCAATGAATAACCAAGTTACTTAGTTCAGCGACTTTCTTCAACTTACCGAAGTTTGGCACTGGCTTTGCATTCTTCACAGTCGCTCGTCAAAAGGCTCACGCTTCCGCTCCTGTAAAACCGCGGTCGCCGCTGTCACAACACTGGGAAGTGGATTGTCTTGGAGGTACACTCGATACTGAATCACGCGATTAACGTGGGTAATCGATAAACGAAGCAAGAAAGCACTTTTGAGCGCGGAGACAAAGCTGCCCGTCCGATGAGGCTGTTCTGAGTGGCGACGAACGACGATGCATCATCACCCACCAATCAATGCGGGAGGACGGTCGGAAACGCGCAAAATATCCAGTCGACGAATGTGAAGTACGATAAGCACACAGTAAAACGCACACAATATCTATCAACACGGTAATATGTCACGGAAGAGCACATGTGCTCGCGTGAAGCACCTGTAGTACAACGAGGCCTGTTGCAACTGCTGACTAACAGGCTCGACTAAAAAGAAAAGATAGGTGGCAGCAGTGTAGTTATCATACAGGATGTTTCGTATTGCAAATTAAATGTATTTATGGCTTTGCACAAAAGTTTAGGTGCGTCTGCACTATTTGATCAATCATTGTATTTAGTTTTCAAACTATACTTTTTGTTCTTGGCATATTAGAGAAAATTTTGCTAACTCCCGAGGCGACGGTCATCACTGAGTCCCTGCCACAAATACACGTAGTCTAGCCACCTTTTTACAGATCTCAAAGGCATGCTTTTGCATACTACAAGCGCGGAACACAGATTGTTTC